>NC_090797.1:5077500-5257500 GCF_040054535.1 Antennarius striatus
ATTCTTTGTGTACGAGGGGGGGGGGCTTAAAATTTAATGGAAAGTGCATCATGGAGGCATGTTGAAATGCACGCGTGCACACATTTACTAATTACTAAAGCAGTAGGGTGTGTGTGTGTGTGTGTGTGTGTGTGTGTGTGTGTGTGTGTGTGTAGACAGGGAGACTGAGGGTCATAAATAAGAGGAGAAGAAAGCAAACAAAACAAAAACACACTTGTTTTGTGGCAAAAAGAATGTTCCATTAACTAGCTGCATCTCATGAAGGGTGTGTGTGTGTGTGTGTGTGTGTACCCGGTCGCTAGCGTGGGTATGTCGGGGGGGGGGGGTCTCTTCTTGGTGGTGGGGTGCCAAGAGATTTTAATCTTATTAACAGCCTTTACCCTGGTTGGCAAATGGCTTTCCAACTGCTTGGGTAATGAACTGTTTGAAAGTGTTTTCAGCACACACTAACATACATCACTCAGACACGTAAGATAGGCACACACACTCACACACACACTTCTTTCCTCACTTAACAGAGGCCAGATTGCCAGCTGTCCTCGCGACAGACACACAACCAGCCGATAGTCTCGCTCTCCGTCATCCTCTGCTCGCAGCTTTTCTGGTTTGATATGAGATGCCAGAGGAAGAAACTGCACAGTGGATTTAATATCCCGTCATCAGTAATAAATAAGTATCAGCAGTTCATAACAAATCCTGTGTGGGATTTGTCCTAAGTGCATCACTGCCAAGTGAATTATAGATGCTATTATACTGTAGTTAAGCCGTGTTTTATAGCACTGATGAGGTATTTTTTTATTTTCTCTCGCTTGCTCGTGCCTCAACAGATGGATTTCAAAGCTTTCCAGACACTTTTACTGTTTCAGCAGCTAAATTGTTTTTATTTTAGACCGGAGAAAAAAATGTCTAAACAAAATTTGATGTTTGTCAAAGTGTGACGGTCATAAATTCACTTTCCCAAGTCTACCAGATGGGTTTTCTTAATTGAAAGAGGGAGCCGAGTCAGACAAACTTGTCAGCCAGCCTACGCAGACTCAACAAACTTGGAGAGGTCTTGTAACGGTGACTTTTAGTTTTTTAATGCCTGTCTTCATTCATGCACACGGCCTATTCCTCATCCCGGCTCGCACAAGGAGATGGGAATTTTGGGAAAGGTGAAGTTATTGCAAAGATGAATATTATCAACAGATGTAAAAAATGAACAAGAACTTGGAGAGAAATTGAGAGTAAGACGGAGGTTGAGCAAGAATGCAAAGGCCTGGTCAGCCAAGGGCATCACTTCTATGTTATTGTACAGATTTGTCCCTCACTTACCTCTTAAATCATCACTCTTTTTCCATCCCTTTTTTCTCCATTTCATCATTGTTGGCCATTGAGTATTTAAAACAACAACATATGAAACACCTTGGAACAGAAGCTCCCCGGCTCTCATTAACACCTTGTTACTATAGAATATGATCATCTCAAGACTGGAACGCTTCTTAGATGGGTGACGGTACCCGGCAAATGAGATAAAAATATCTTGACTTGCAAGAGTGTCTTTGTACCACTGAATAGATGAATGAACTAGTTCACTTTCATCTTCTTCTGGATCAACGGCGAGCTTAACCCTCTTTCTCCGGCGTCTTTGATAGACGCCGTTGTAAAACAACATCCTCATCGCTTCACAAGCGAGGCCTTTCTTCAGCCACATCACAGCCACGATTATCTCGGCAGCGTTCACAAAGCAGCAGGAACCTCGCAGCATCCAGTTAATGCTAGGATCGGAAGCATAACTAAACATTCGGAGTGTCACATTGAGAACAGCTCATTACAAAACATATAATGCCACTCTTGTGACAAGCAGAGCCATAACGTCCATATAAACTGCTTCAGTCTGTTCTCGTACCACCATGGAAGGCAGAAGCGTTGCGCCAGCAGTTTTACACATTATAGTTAATAAATCATTTTTTCTGTATTTACAGATTTGCATCGAGGCTAACTGAAGCAAAGCATGCCTCACTGTTACTGAAATTTGATGGTTGTCGTATTTATATTTTCCCACCACTCCGTGTGTGTGTTAGTTTTCATCCATTTCTGTGCAATTTAAACATCAGTTAGCTGAGTTACCATGCAAACAAAGAAATGACACTTCATGTGTGTTTCATGCTCTCGCCAATTGTGACATAAGGTCTTGGTTAAAAAGCCTTTAATTTTGTACACACCTCTGGCTCCTTGGACTCTGTCAACAATTTCATTAAATCGATCTTAATTGATTGTAGCTGGTGATTTTTTTTCCCTTCTTGACCGGTGTCCTGGTGGCGGCGCGGTGACGTCCATGAAGCCTTTTTTAAAGAAGTGGGGTTTGAAAGCAACAGCTGTTTGACTTTTGTGCTTTCCTTTTGTTGTTGTTTCTCCTTTTGATTCTGCAGTGGAAAAATGCAAACAGAAACACAAATCTTCGCTTCCCCTTATTTTTTTCCCCTGTATCTATGAACCCTTGTTATTTTCTCCCTCTCAATTCGTCCCTCGTGTCTCTCCTTCCAGGCAGTACTACGAGATGCTGTACAACACGGCGGATGAGCTGCTGAATCTGGTGGTGGACCAGGGCGTCCGCTACACCGAGCTGGAGTACATCAACGCCCTGTCCCTTCTCCATCGCAGCCAGACGGGCGTGGGCGACCTGAGCACCCAAAACATCCGTCTGCAGCGGCTGAAGGAGATTATCTGTGAGCAGGCCGCCATTAAACAGGCTACCAAGGACAAGAAGATCACTACAGTGTAATGATGATACAGGACAGGGCCCAGAGGAGGGTTGAAATGCTGGGACAGCAGAGTGTATATACATAAATGTAGCACTAGGTCGCTCTAATTGGGGAAGGAGGTGACAGTCGACGTAAGTGCAGACTTTGCAAGTTAAGTTTCCCCCATGTATCTTTGTCATGAGGTAAGCTGTGCTGTCAGATCGCACTTTTTAAAAGACAAATACATCACTTGCAGCCCAGCTGAAATAGTCCTCTATGACTACCGTCGGATAAAAGACTGTAGTCTTGGACACTCATCCAAACTCGAGCCCCATCTCATCTCATTTTCCTATTAGATCTAAACTGCTGCTCTCAATTACACCTCTATCTCCTCTCCCCCGGCGGCCCCCGTGGGCCCTCTGATTCTGTCTGCAATAACAGATGCCAGATTACACCGTCTGAACGAGGCCACATCTTCCACCTTCTGCCAATTTGGTTTGATCCCCGAAGAGTCCCCCCCCCCCCCCAATGTAAATTGTGTTGCATCTACAGCTCTAAAAAAAAAATCTGTTAATCTGATTTCCATTTGGTTTGTTTTTGGAGTTTGCGGTGTAAACTTGTAGAGGAGAAAGTTGATTAACAGTGAATGAGTAATGAGGATATTTTTGTTGATTTCAGGTTCAAGGCTATTTTGAATATTAAAATTCGAGCTCGGCGCACAGTAGTGGATGACTTGCACATTTTGCCTTCAGGAATATTTGTGGGAAATAGTTGTATTAGCTCTATTAACAGACGCAGTTCTTCATCTTCATTTTGAACACCCCGACTTCACATGCTAAAGTGAATTTACAAAATAAAATCAAGCGACAATCACAAATCCTTCCCCTTTGCCTGCAACCTTTGTGCTTTTAGTTCATTAACTTGAGAGAGAAGTACTTAATGAGAAGAGGAGAGGGGAATGGGAGCCTTGTCAATACAGCTGGGCTGGCGTTGGTGTCCCTAAAGCCCACAGAACAATCCATCATAATGACACATAGGCTGGGATCGATGGGAAAACAGCCATGGAGCTGCTGAGGGGTTCGTCTACAAGTCTGAGACGTACACTCGGTTGAAAATCTAAAACTCTGCTCATTCGGCTGTTCGCTTCAGCTTCACTTTTGTAACAGTATACTAGGGTATACTTTAATACAATTTTAACTGACTGTGTCAGTTAAAATTGTATTAAACTGACTGTCACATCACAGTTATTGCACTTGGTGCGGAAAACCTATAACAATCCACAAGGCTTAGTATAGGAGATAGTGTAAACTGCAAACCACTCCAGTTTTTCATCCTTTTTTTTATTAGTGGAATAAATATGTGCAGGATCATAAAAGTTTCATTTTAAACTCTGCTTATCTGCTTTCTATTGTTTTTTTTCTTTGCAATGTAACTTTATTTTGCACGTCACATTTTTCTGAATTTCTGTGTTTCAATCTGTGGACTTGTAGAAATGCTGAAACTGTTCTGTATTAAGCACACAATTGGTCACTGCATATATTAATGCACTGAAGAAATAAATCCTTCAAACCCCCTTCTGCTTTTACTGATTTTGATCCTCTGGTTGTGTAACCGTTATTTTTCCACAGAGGAATGCTTATGTGCACAATAACAGCACAGTTCATCACCGTTTTGATGTACCTGAGATGCTACTGCCTTATGTCATACGGAAGAGATGGATCCAATACCAACAATGGAAGATGAGCTTTGACTGGTGCAATGTATGGTATGCTATAGGTGTCAGATAAATAAACAGAGGAGCTCCATGTTGACGTAGAGCCAGTTGGACTGTCTGGCACTGTGAAATATTCGCAAAGCCTTTGTTTATAAGTCTTGTTGCTTCTGTTGCCATGGAGTCCTGAACAGCAGATGGAATTCAAAATGCACAATTGGAAACCTTTGTATCTCATCACATCATTTTTGACAGTTTGTTTTAAAAATGCAATGTCTGCATCACATAATTTTATTCAAACATTTTATACACAAAAAACAAGGATATCCCGTATAATCACCAGTATGTCCATACATTTGTCTGTAGTCTTTTATTACACATATTAACTGTGATGAGGAGTAGAGTAGAACTTTATTGATCCCTTAAGGAGGTTCCATCAGGGAAATTAATTTCTCCGTTGCACTACACACAGCACAGTGAGTACAAAAACAGATTAAGCACTTATATAGGAGCTGACTTTTAAAGCTTATTATGAACTTATTATTTTTTACTACTACTACTACTACTACTACTAGCGAGTTTACAGTGATGCTGAATGTCATTATCTCCATAGTATTTATTCTAAGAACTATATAATAACTATCGACTCACCCAAGGAATGTGAGATATGTAATGTACTGATGTATTTTGTAGTTTTAGAGGATGTCAGGGCAGACACACTTTTTCTAAACTGTGTGTCAAAATACCTGAGATTTTAATCTAGGTGAAATATAATAAATTGTTCAAATTTCGTTTAAAAAAAAGTAGTCAACTATCGTTTTGTAAACGGTATCATTGTATGTCTTTCTGCCCGTCTATCGGAGTCTTTCTGAATCATGATTGACGTGTAATTCAAACTACGTCACCCACAATTCCTCTCACCTCACACTTGTTTCGTTGCCCAGCAACAACGGAGTACAGCTTCCTTTGAAGGTCTGACCTGCTAGCTAGCTAGACTTTCTATTACTGTTGTTTCATTGAGAGGTCGGGACTTTGAGCTTGTTTTAACCAGTCAGTCTTCAGTCCACTGAATCGTCGTCATGAAACAATGAAGGAAACAACGAGTCACCAGGTTTCCTCGGCGTCTCCAGGCTGTTACCCCCCAGGGCCCCGCCATGACGGTCCCCCTGCTGAGGAAGAAAACGGAGAGATGGAGGTAGGTTAGGATGAACTACGACAATCTGTTTTTAAACGACCTCTACACAAATGTTTCCTATGTTCAATTATCTCCATCGTGAGACAATTAAAAGATAATTATTGCAGGTGTAAGTTATAATTTTAACAAAAATAACATGTTTATAAGTAAGTTTGAACGACCGTCCGTGTTTGTTCGTTATAACGCAGGTAACTTTGCGTAAGAAATCTGTGAATGTGAAACAACGGAGCAGGGTCACGTGGTTTTAAAGTTTTAGTTCGTGATATTGACGTGAGCATTTTGTTGCTCAAACACTGTTTTTTGGATCCCTAATGGTTTCCTTTTGTAAATTCCACATGCTTGCTTCATTATTCTAGTCTACAAAATTGTGTCATTTTTTCTTTACAGGCTGATGGTATTCTGACTGCTGAGATGGTTTCAAGCTGTGTGTCCAATTTAGGGAACTTTGGTACTGGGCTGCAACACTGCTACAACAACCTATCACTGCCTGTGAGACGCTTGTCTACATGTGCATGGTGTTGTTATATCGACACATCTATTTTCAGCATAATTAAACTAGGCTCTTATGTTTCTCTATTCCAGAGTTATAATCTCAGCGACATCTCAGTTTTATGCAGTTATGTCCATCTTAAAAGGCTGGAACTGCCACACAATAAAATCAAAGGTAAACTCTATGTTATTAAAGTCATTTTAGCCTTCTTATTTTGTATTTGACTCTTCTCACTCTACATTCTCTCTCATCTGCTAGATTTATCCTGTGTGAGCCACATGTCATATCTTGTCACCCTGGATGCATCTCACAATGAAATCTCAAACTTTTTTGGATTCCAGCCACCAAAGAATCTAAAGGTAATGTGGGACCTTGAACTGACAGCATAAGACCAAATTTGATTGCCGGCTCGGGCTTCTCTCTCTTGTGCTATTCCCTCAAGATAGGCCCGGATTTCCATAGCCCATCTGCAGTCACTTTGAATATGCTTACAAGGCATTAGCTGCCCTTGAATGATGGTGAACTTTGTCGGATTGGAAATTCTGCTCATGCTCTATGGAATTAGCAAACATTTTCTTTTGTGGGATGGAAGACTTTCTCGACTTAACAGTTTGCTTTTTTTTTTTAGGAAGTGAACTTCTCTCATAACCTCATGACAAAAATGGCAGATTTGTCACCCTATGCATCTCTTTGCAAACTGGATCTGGGATGTATCCTTATGGGGCATTCACGTTTGCATTCACAAACTCACACACTTGCACACAAAAGTCTTTTCTTAACATTCTCCTTACCAGATAACAGTTTCAGCGCGATCAGCGGTCTTGAGGAATGTTGCAGCCTCACCCATCTCAACCTGGAACACAACAAGATCGTCAGGATCAGCAGCCTGGACAATCTGCCTCTCGTCAACCTCTGCCTTGTGAGTCCATCTGTATTACACATGGAAATATGACAAGCACATTCACACACATTTCTCCACATACCTACAAGCATGATGTTTAAATAGGCTTTATATTGATATTTCTATGGCTACTGTTGCATGTTTTTTACCCCGTGTGTGGTTAATTTCCCCCGTTTCTGTCTTGCTGTTCTCTCCCTCTGTCTTTTTGCTCATCTTTGTTTTTGGCTGCATTTTACACCCATAAAACCTTGGCCCTCTGTTCGAGATTCAACATATGGGCCAACAGCAGGCTTTTTCTTTCTTTCTGTCTCTCTCTGTCACTCTAGCTTCCACTCATTTCCCACTTGTGTGTATTTGCACTTCCATGTTCTGTCCTTCATCAGTGTTACTTCCTTGTCAGCAGCTATTGGTCTGGTTCTGTTTGGGCCTCTACGAAGCTTTGCTTTGGGCACCTGCTGATAGCGTTTCAATGAGCACGAATTAAGTTGTGCATGCACTTGCACCTTGTCCTTCCAGCATCCATCTAATCCCATCCCTGACCCCTCTTCCTCACGTGCTACCTCCCTAAGCAGCACTGCCTGTCAGCCAGCCCGTTTCACCGCCCATCACAGCATTGACCTGGAGCTTCTGGGGATGAGCGCAGTAACTCACCCCCCGCTGACAGCAGCCCTCTGCCAGGCAGCATGCTTGGCAAGAGCAGGGGGGGGGTGCAGCCAGACTTTCAGATAGTCGGTGTATTGTGATGAGAAGCAGGCTGGGGACCCTGACAATGGAGGAGTGCCCAGGTCTGGTTCTTTAGTTGGTTAGCGTGCTGAGCTAGCACCTCGCCAGCTGTTTTGCTGTCAGTCCTCAACTGTCAGGATTTAGGAGAGAGAGGCAAACCTGCCACTCAACTCAGTACCGAGGGGAAAGAGGGTTCATGCACCCTACAGAGCAGCCGTGGCATGCCTTTAATATTTTTCCATGGGAATCATTGACTGGATTTGAAACAGAACTGCTGGCTGGAAGCCACTTATGCATGCATGCTTTGAATATCCCAGACTCCTCTCCTTGAGCGTGTCCTTTTCCTATTTGAGTCCAGAGGGGGAACCGCCTGAAGAAGATTGAAGGTCTGGAGAATCTGAAGAGTCTGCAGGTCCTCGACTTGTCTGTGAACAGCATCGACTGTCTCTCTGGCTTCCAGAATCTCGATTTCTTGGGCACCATTAATCTGGAAAAAAACCTGGTACTGAATTGATTAACTATGCAAATATATAATTACAAACCTTAGATGTAATTAATCAAAAAAACAGCATTCAGTATGGAGACCAATATTCCCAGTTCTGTTTCAAGGATAGTGAGTACTTGAAGTTCTTCTTCTCACATGACAGATTAAAAGTCATAGATAGGTTCAAGACTTAACTCTCAAGCTCAATAAACTTTGGTAATTAAAGTAAGTCTTTACAAATAATTATTTTTTTGGTTTTGTTTCAGATTAGTGAAATTGAGGAGTGCAAACACATTCATAATATTTCCCTGTTGAGGGACCTGAAACTACAGGGAAACCCTGTACAGGTGACTTTCCTCTTTATCTATATCTTTATGGTTCTTCAGTTTCTCCTTTCTGAATAAATCCATCAAATAAATGACCTGTGGATTTAATTACTAGGAGCAACCACATTACAGACTGGCAGTCATCTTCCTCCTTCAACATCTGACTATGCTTGACGGAGAGAAAGTCACTGCAGAAGAAAAGGTCAACCTCGATCTGGTCATCGTATGACCTCCACCTTCGTTCAGGACACAGTTTTATGTGGGATAGCTCCCTCCATGTGACGATTTGTTGTTGAATTCCAGGTGTCATCAGTAAACAAGTATGACCCTCCTTTGGACGTCCTGGCAGCCAGAGATCACATGACCCACACGGTGAATCAGCTGATGCAGCCTCAAGTAGTTTATGACAGGTTTGCAAAAATATACAATATTGTTCAATATTGTCTCCTGAATGTGATCGGTTGTTGGACTGAGTTCATATCATACTAGCTGTTTTTTTCCCTGCATAATTATGAAAATGTATATTAAAAAAACTGTTGTGAAGATTGGCAGTCAAGTGTGTCGATCCATCACAATCATGATTTTTGCTTAATCAGCTATCAAGGATGTTCTTTCCCAACACGAGCAGCATTTTATCTGCAGTGTTTCATTATGGCTGATATTCCCCATCTCTGAGATTAAAAAAAAATTAGCTCCTGCGTCAGCACTTTTTCTTTCGAAATGTCTATCACCAGCAAATGAAAGGGTGAACATCAGTTAATTTAGCGTTCGCCTCTACACTACCCAACTACATTTGTGCAAGTCTTCTGTTTATATCGTCCAGGAGTGAGATTCACCTCTGGAAACGTTTGTTGTTCAGAGAGTGTAAGATCATGCATGTAAAATTTAACAGAAACCTTTGCGTGTATGTGTGTATGTGTGTGTGTTCTTGCAGCACTTTGCCCAATGCAGACTCTCCATATCCGATGCTGGTTCTGACTGGTCCTCAGGCCTGTGGGAAGAGAGAGCTGGCCCACAGACTGTGTCAGGACTTCAGTGAATACTTTGCCTATGGGTCGGTCTCAGTCTCTCCTAGCACCTAGCAGTAGGTTTTTCACATGAAAATATGTGCTAAAACACATGACGTGAGCGTTGCTCTTCTGTGTGTCTGTCTTCAGTACCTGCCACACCACCAGAGGGCCCTACTTTGGAGAGGAGAACGGACTTGATTATCATTTTGTCACCAATGAAGATTTCCAGAACATGGTCCACATGGTGCATTAGCCTTCCAAAAAGCCTTTTTTGCCCCCTCGGATTAACCACATAAGAATAAATAAAGGGGTTTCAGGGTGATATGAGTTTCATAAATCATACCAACAGAGTAATATCCATCAAAAATTAATTAATAGTACACCATCTTTTTCTGAGTGTCCTTGATTCACATAACTCCTAAAGCAAGTTTTAGATTGAATTCACTCACTGGCAATAATGACTTGAGTAGTTTAGGTAATTAGTTTCACTTGGGTGGATTGATTTTCCTTTTACTGGCTAATATTTCATTTAACAAAGATACATTTAGTTGAATTGGGCCCTTTTGAAGAGGTGTAATGGATTCATAAATTAACTTTACTGAAGAATGACCAATCATAGTATTTCTTACAATGCTTACCATGCAAGTGATGATTACATAGTCTGAGACAATTGACAAGGACACAAAGCTAATGGTTTTTTATTATTATCAATATGCAGATGCTGGTCGGCGTCCCGTGAAATGCAGCTATTTTCAGAGGAACGATTTCAGTCGGTTGTGACTTTGTTGAGGAATCAGTTTGTGTTCATGTTGCTCGCTGTGTGCAGCCATGCTGTGGATATACAAACATCTCGTCTGAATAACAGAACATAATTGTTTTCATCTTCAGTTACTGATGATTTAATAGTCCTGAGGGGTAATTGATGGATGGATAGAGGTCTGGATGATCCACTGATTTGATTACTAAATCTTGTATACTCCAAAACAGGAAGTGAGCCAGTATTTGTATTCACCTTTCATTCTTTGATTACCAGACTCTATCTATCTTTTCCCATCCCTGCTTAAACTTCATTCTCTCGCTTTCCATGTGTCAGCTCCCCTCTTCCCTCAGAGGTGCTTTTTTGTAACTATGCAATCATCACCTCACAAGTCCATCGCTTGTGGACGCTCTCATTCAAGATTAACCCTAATCAGCAATCCTTGCTACTTATTACACTCCATACTGTGTTGTTAACACAAGGAGCCCCTGCTGTGCAATTTTGACTGAATCGCATTCAAGGCTGGAAGAATAAAATCAAATAATACTTTACAATTGAGTATTTGAAAGGATGGTTCACAGACATCCAAAACATTCAAGGGAGCTTAAATTCCCATTTGACTGGAGGTGACACATGTAAACCTGCAGTAAAACATTTAAACACAGTGCCTTGTGGTTAATGGATGTTGTGCACATTATTTTTGTGTCATGTCTTTTGTGTTCTATTGATATGACAGATATGACAGACTGTTAACACTTTGTTCTTTGCTCCACATAATGACAGACCTGTTTCCATGTTGATACTGAAACAACTATGCTCTATAATTACATGTGTAATTGTTGCAATTTTATTTTAGCAAACTGCAAATAGTCTACAGTCAAAATAATCTCCAGTAAATATAAGATGTAAAACAGAGCGCTTTCAATTTTACATTTCCTAAAAACAAAAAAAACAAAAAAAAGCTGAAGCTGAATTCCAATAATCACATTCAGACAACTAAAAAATTTTTTTGAAAATCATAATGAAGTGAAGTTTAGCTTTTGCTACCACAGATCATACAGTTGTCCACGCTAAACATCTCTCAATGCCAGCAGACTAAAAGTCAGGTGTTTTTAACTGACCGCCAGGATAAAAGTTTGTCTCACAGGATAGTGAACAACCTCTGGTTCTTAATCTTGACAGAATGTGCTGAGAGTTGTCTCTGCCTGCTAAGTGGAAGATAGATGCCACTCATAAGTGGTCAAACTATTATTTGTTGGACAGTAAGCTATGCATTGAAATTGTCCCTCTTTCTTTCTTGTCATAACTGGACCTTTCCTTTCAGGGCAGGTTCATTCAGACGATGGACTACGGGGGTCACAGGTACGGTCTCTCCAGGGATGCCATTGAGGACGTGGCCAGAGAAGGACTGGCCTGTTGTGTGCACATGGAGTTAGAGGTAAGCAGTCAACACTTTTTTTCTTCCTCTGTATCAGGAATAAGTTTAATATGACCAAAAACTGCTAAATATTGTTAATTAGATTCACTATAAGACTTCTAAATCTTACACACACTATTTCTGGCTCTTGGGATGTTTCCCCGCAGGGTGTCTTCAGTCTGAAGAAAACCTACTTCGAGCCTCGCTACATCCTGCTCATCCCCACCCAGGTGGAGAAGTACACCAACCACTTGAAAGGCCGTGACCTCTATACCCCAGCACAGATTGACATGGCGGTGTCACGCGTGGAGCTGTATGCTAACACCAACAGGCAACAACCAGGATTCTTTGATAATGTCATCTCCTGTGGTACGACAAGGAAGCACCGGGGTGGAAAGAATTCACGTTTGATGCTGTAATTGTTGATTTAAATGTTGATTTAAATGCGCAGTGCAGAAAATAGAAATGGTATATTAAAATCCTCAACTGGCCCTTATGGAACTAATAGCTAATGACAGTTTGATTGCAGTACAAATTTTAATTAAAGCACAATTAATTTTCCACAAAAAACTATTTTCAGCTTTGAAAAATCCTAATTGATTCCCAAGGGAGACCGGCATAAAGAAAGTTGGAACTCTCTTTTGATCGTATTGTTTGTTTCTCAGGAAGGGGGGTATGCCCTGCATTTCCCTGGCTTAGCACATGTGTCATCCATACAGCCTTAGATAAATGAACACTCCTCACCAAAATCCATACACTACACTCTCAATCCAATTACTACGTGTATTAAGGGCACGAGCAGCGGAATAGTTGTGTTTATCATCCCCTCATGAAAGCACTCAGACATGTAAGCTGTATTCTTAATGAGACGAACACACAGTGTGCGGAACCTCATCACTTTTATGCACCACTAGCTAGCACCTCATTACACTCAGGTCATCATCCCCATATCTTTGAATCATTACTGTTTGATGCGAGATGCATTAGCTGTGTTCAAAACCAGGTTTTTATCACATTGTGTGTGTGTGTGTGTTTGTGTGTGTGTGTGTGTGTGTGTGTGTGTGTGTGGGTAGATGACTGGGAGGAAGCCTATCAGACACTGAAGCAGGTAGTGAATGATTATCTGCTGTTAGAGGAGCTGGAAGAAGGAGAAATAAGCAACAGAGCGACCCCTGACAACATTTCCACAGGTGCGTTTGTTTGCATGTGTTGTGCACTTTTATCCTAAATGTGCACTGGTATCCTATTTATATCATTATTCTTAGTCGTAGAGGTATTATAATCATATTACAACATACTCTTCATCTCAAAATCAATTTACAGCTCAGGAAATATTCATCAGCCTGTGAAAACATGCATATTAAATTATATGACCAGATGGTTGGAGGGTTTATTTTACATTTATGATGTTTTTTAATATGTCCTTCAACTTTATGGAGGTGCGCTAATGAATAGCTGGAGTTCCCCGTGGAACCGTGGTTATTCATTAGTGCCATAAATTTAATTCGGTGGCATCTAAAAAGACAGTTCACGCTCTACATTGTGCATTCTTATTTAATACACACTCATCCGTGCCGACTCGTAGCTCATCAGCTAATCTACAGTAGTCACACACTTTCCACAGCGTTGCAATCTTTCTCTCTCAGGTCACGAGGTGCAAGAGAATCCACCTTCGCCTCTGTTGGGGTCAGGATCAGGCGCAGCTCCCAGGGCCCTCGAGCCCTCAGATCTGTCTCACAGGAGCTATTTTAACAAGATCCAGGCAGAGCTCAGCCCGCAGAAGAGCCCCACTGTGAGTTACAAGATGTCTTTTGCAAATTGTCTCATTAATAAAGTCTACAAAGTGAATGTTAAATAAACATCTAGGTTGTATAACATGAAAGAAGATGCTGGATTCCTTTCTCTTTCTAGCCCATACATCAACACTCCCTTGTACCGCTTTCCTCCTCCTCCCCCCAACCTGCAATCACTTTCCGCATCATGTTCCTTCTCATTTTTGCTTCACCTTCCTGTAACCTAAACCACTCCCTCTCCTTACTTTGGGCTCTCCCTTCCACAGGAGCTGGCCTCCATCAGGAGGCGTGAGCGGCTGGTGAGAGAGGCTATAATGGGGAGGAGTCCAGGGGTCTACAGCCAGCTCTCCAAAAGGTTCATTATCAGCAGTACACACTCCAGTGCACTCGCATGCTTAATTTCAAGTGGGCAGTCTGGTGGGCCAAATTGCTTTAATTGGTGCACTTACCCTAACTTCATTTTAATGGTTTGTTTTGGGTCATTGTTTGACCTTGATCGTGAAGTGGCAGGCTCCCAAATTATTTGAGTGTAACGCTTTGTTAATACAATGGGCTAGTCTAGTGGCACTCTCTTACCAATTGTTCTGAAGTACACCTGTCACAAGCTAAAACAACATCAGATCTGAACTGGGGAATTGCTTTTCAATGGAAAATTACTAAAATGAAACAAGAGGCAATAACATTTGACTTTTTTGTGTTTATGTCAGGCCTGTTCTAAATTTTTTGCAGGACTGTGATCATAGTACCTTTTTTTAGTGAGGTTCTATGGAGCTGCATAGAATGAACTACTGTATTCCACTAAGTAGTCCGCATGCTGGATGTGCTTTCAACGGCTTTTTCAGCTTTATTTCACCTGTACAAATTATCATCAGCCTTTTGTCATTTTTTGTCTCAAAGATAGACATTTATCACACAGGCACAGTTATGCTACATGTTCAGTCAAATTGAAGTCGTCCCCTTTGGGGTCATAATCTAAGACCATTCAGACATGTTCTATCAATGCCATCTGAGTTACACATGCCTGCGGTATGCATTGTTAGCATGACTCAACCCTGCAGTATTTCTAGAGGGGATCCCAGACGTCTTTCTACACAGAGATGTGTCTTTACTTGTATGCCGATCTCACATGTTTGAATAGAGGATCCTTTGGTGTTTTCTCGACAGAGTCTTTGTGTTTTCATGTGTGTCTGTGTGTGTTTGCATATAACTTTATAGTTCACTCCGTACGAGTGAGTTGAGTAACTGCTTATAAATGAATTCCTCCCAAGATTGTACCAAGAGCTGCAGCTAATCAGGTCCTGGTATGCATGATTTGGGTGACTGTTTGGCTGCAGTTAATGCAATAGTTTCTTATTCAATTCTATTCTATTTCCATTCAATATCAATCTGTATTACATTAGTGATAAAAAGCTTAAGGCACGTTGTAAAACTTTTTGTACTGCTTGTTAGCCCTACACAGTGTTTTCATTTGAATCTTGCCGAGCTGATTAGAAATACCTACTGTTGGGAAGTTCCATCCAAGCTTCTTCTTATTTTGTGGCGGGTGTGACAGCAGTTACTGTTTTTCTCTACTCACCAGCAGCCTGGATGAATCTCATGGGAGCTCAGCGCTGTCTCTGCCTGGTTCAGCCAGGGCCTCATCTGTCTTATTCGAGCCCCCAAGTAGCTCTGTCCTGGGACCTGCCTTGGACTCACACAAAGGTATTATTATTAGTAGTTGTAGTTATATATGTAACTTAGCAAAGCTACCACTAAAATGTGTCCTCATATCTGTCATTAACCCATAGCATCATACCAAACCCCAGGAGCCCAATGTCCCATCACAGACCCGCTGGCCACAGCCACACCTCCCTCCTCCGACAGACGTCCCGGTTCCAATGTCAGAACCATCCTGCCGCCAATCCCCACTGGACGCAAGACCCCCGTAGCACCCAGCCCGGCTCCTTCAGGAGTGGCGGATGGACGAGATTCGGACAGGGAGGTGTAGTTCTAAGGCACATGTGTCAAACTTTAGATAGATAGATAGATAGATAGATAGATAGATAGATAGATAGATAGATAGATAGATAGATAGATAGATAGATAGATAGATAGATATATATATATATATATATATATATATATATATATATATATATATATATATATATATATATATATATATATATATATATATATATATATATATATATATATTACATGTTACATGTTATGAAAGAGGAACAAAGAAACATATGTTTTCTGTGCAACTGTAATGTTTAAAAGTTACATCTGGCTATTTTAGGACAGCCATTATGCTGATGTGGCCCTCGGTGAAAATTAGTTTGACACTCCTGCTCTAGAGGATCCAAAATGAATTTTGAACAATGACATGAATGAGCCTTAGAAGAAAATAAGTAAATATTTAACGATGCACAAGTTCAACTCTCATCCTCATCTCATTTTAAAAGATTGAATATCCCCAAACAACCAACTATAAAACTACACTGTTACTATCTTACCGCAAAATTCAAATACTGTGATTTAATACACTACAGTCAAGCACTTTGATTTCTCTGTCAGCGATTGTCGTAGTCCTGTGATCTCTCACTTGTGCAGTAACACGTCAGGATCTTATGTACTTCCTCTCTACTGTAGCAACCATATGTGAGATAATGACAGTGTAATTAGAGTCAAATTTGTGTCTTTACAACTTTAGAGGTCTAATCCAGGCACACAGATGCGCGCACACACACAGAGATTGATAAGCATGTCTTTTGATCATTATAAATATAGCAGTTTGGCAAAGCAAACAGCTGTTTCTCTCTTTTATTATAATGTATTCACGATCAAAGCATTATTTATGCTGGAAATATTCATCAATTCAACATATGTGTCACGTTTAGTGGGCGTTATATTAAATTTTCTGACACCAGAATTGCGATATATTTCTTACTGTTCAGTAATCTTAGCAAATAGAATGTGATGCCGAGCTTCCATTAGCAACACAGATCTCCTGACATTGGATGATGAATACATCATTAATCTTTATCCCTCCTAATGGAATTATTTATTCAACTGGAAACATATCCGTATGGAAGTTGTTGACAGGTATTACTCAGTGAGCGTCACAAACAAGTTAGCATTTTGACAGCTTGTGTGTCTGTGTGCGTTCTCCTGCGCCCGTCCGTCCTGTCGAATTCGCAGCATTCATCTGTGATTCACGGTAAACTAAAATAGCCACCAGCCATAAATGTATGCATTGCTTATTTAACAGTCAAATCTGCTTGTAAGTACAGGTTAACACACACACACACAGTAGGCATGTTCTGGTTCTTGGGCGGTACATGTGAGCGCAGCTCTCCTGCACAAACACTCGCACACACACTGGAAACACACCTGGTCATCCATCATTGTCTGTCTTCCTCCCAGGCAGCAGATGTTGCAACCCTATCATAATTCTTTGGCAGTTTGAAACCAGACAGTGTCTTTCGGGCCCCGGGGGGCCTAACCTACTAACACTGCAGTACCTTCCTGTGACTTATCATGGAGTAAAATGTTGCCTTCCTGTGCATTGACATCACAAAGGAGACATTTATGTGTGTGATGAAAGTGTGCAGCTTTTAAGTCTACGTAAAGAGAAGTACAACATGAGATACAGATGTTAAGAGGAGTTACATTACATTACAGCTTGTCATCCTAGATGTGTAATTATATTTACCCCAATCATCTCTTAAATGTAGAGGTGGTACGTTGCATTTACACTTTGAAATTTAAACAAATAACTTTAAGATTTAGTTTGTTGATTGGTGCACAAATCAGTCATTTTGTACAGTAAAGGTGTTTTTCATTTCAAGTCAGAGAATGGTGACTTAAATTTAAAAAAATGCCTTTAAATATTTCTCATCATCTCATTTTGATCAGCTTTTGTTTTTAATTAGAGACCCCTAGTGGCAGAAATACAGTAAACTACTGTGTGTTTTGGCATGAATAGCTGTATTTCTCCCTGTTTCTGCTGCTTTCTGTTTGAAACATCATTCATAAGAGAGAAGGTTTAAACAGGTGTGAATAACTTCCCTGATGTAACAAGCTGCTGTAAAACAAAGATGTCACACGGTTTCATTTAGACAGAACTCCTCCAGGCAGCAGCTCAACATCGAACAGTACAAGTGAGAAACTATTCGGGAAACAAAAACTCGCTTCCATCTGAAATTTAAGTCTGTCTGCAGGACATATTTGTTATGGGATATACGCAGCAGTACGTTAGCAAAATTAAGAAATCTGAAATTCTTTTTCTTTATTCTGTCAATTGATTCTGTCTAATTCTTGATTCAACGGGATTAATACTAGATTCATTATAATTCCTGATTCCATCTGCTATTCCATGTGATATTCCATCTGATTCATCCTTCATTATAATTCTTTGATTCTAATTCACCACAAATATGTTTAAAAAAAGACTTGTTAGCACGCAGTGATTGTGATTTTAAATAAAAATAAATTACAGTTCGTACTATAAGAGATGGTCTTTATACAGCTAATGTATTCAGACATGTGCAGCAGTTATATTTTGATTTAATGACACTCTTTCATCGCCAGAATTATTTTTATGCCCCATTTCATTGTGCCAACGAGGAATAAAATTTCCAATGAACCTGCTGTCATTTTCAGACAGTTGAAAGAAGTCATTTAAAAAAACCCTAATATGAATTGCCAGCGGTGGGCCTAAATTATTCCTCTCCTGTTACAGAACCCCAATCCTTCTACCCAGTTTGTCAAAGGTCCCACTTTCTGATTCCTCTTTGGAACAGCGGGCGTTCTCTCCAGGTGGATACAACCATCACTGAATCTTATGAGCTGCTGCAGCCTTTCAAACAGTTTCCAGTTATACTCCTGCTTTATAGCGACAGTGATTTGTCACCAGATACGGGGCCGGCTTTTACAGCTAGTTTCCCTTTGCCGTGGGATTTCATTTAAAAACGCCCTGTGAAAAGATGGGAGGAGAGAGGGAGGGTTATGAGCCTGAGAATGGACTTGGAAAACAGTCTATGAAGGTACAAAAATACACAAATGCAGCCCTTGTTTGTATGTGTGTGTGTGTGTGTGTGTGTGTGTGTGTGTGTGTGTGTGTGTGTGTGTGTGTGTGTGTGTGTGTGTGTGTGTGTGTGTGTGTGTGTGTGTTGTGTGTGTGAGGGAGGCAACACACCTATTCATTTCAGGCTCAGACATATAAATCTTTCCTACGGTGATGAAGTTGTATTCTCCGTCTCTGATAGTCCCCAGTGGTTATAACAACAAGTCTCTGTGTTCTCTGTTCGCTGGCGGTTTGGAAAAAAACAAAGCAACATTGCAAACTGTTATTATTTGCATCTCTTGTTTGTGACCCTTCCCTGAGCAGACAAATTGGTTCCAGTAGGCGAAGAACAAAGCAAGCGGACTGGCGTTGCATGTTTTGGATTCTTTTTGAACTTCCTTTTTTTATAACTGGATATTTCATGGAGTGTCGTCTGTGAGATCAGATGGATGGATGGCTTGATGGACAGACGGACGGATGGTTGAATGGATGGATGGATGCCTTAACTTGCGCTTACATAACTCCATCCCTGAATTTCCTTCTCTCTACCGACAGCCAGAGGAGTTTATGTGATCTCCCACGGTTGTCTGATTTATTTTTTAGTCTGCCTGTGAGTGATATCTGGAAAAATGTCAGCAGAGTGATTGCTTTTTGTGTAACTGTGGATCTCAGGCCGAGGATGAGTTTGATTAAATTTTTGAGGAGAATGCACTGAAGGCTGATACTTTTCTCAACACGTGTACCTGTATTTCCCAACTAAAAACACTGTAAATCCCTGTTCCATCATTATCATATTTTTATTCATACCTCAGAGATTTCTGATTATTCAAAGAGTGGATTCAAGGGTGTTTTTTTCTTTTTTGTGGCACAATTCAGACCCAAGCAAATCCATAGACGTAACAAGTGCTGATCTCACAGTGACACAAAAGGAAATCACATAGCTTACACACACTGTGTGTACAACGGTGTTGAAGGAGGAACACTCTCTGAGTGTTTCCTTGCTAGTTTCTTAATGTTACTGTGAATTCTTATTTACTTATGTGTTTAATTTTTGGACTAAGTAGACAAGAAAACCCACAAACATGACCAGTAGATGAAATATAATCAAGAGCTCAGCCTCCAAAATTCAAACACTGACTGACTACTCATTTAAAATCAGGATATTTCACAAAAGACAGAGTAAATTTTGAATTATCACAATGAGTTTTTGCTACTTTAACTTTAATGAAGGATGTCAACACTTGTTCTATCTCAGATCAAACCTGTCACATGACCAGCACACACACATGCATTCTCCAGAGGTGGAGTTTCCAGTGGAGTTCATTCTGTAAAAAGAGAACACTTTCTTGGATTAGAACTGAGGTTTCTTTGCTAAGTATTTCCTTTCAGTGTGTCATCATGTGCCGGGAGCATGAATGACAACTTCCGATTAGGGAACTGTTCCCCCACGGTGAGGGCTTCTGCCATTTCAACAGGAGCACTCTGGATTTATCTCTGCAACCTTTCTCTAGCTGTGCTTGCAGAGGTTGAGGGAATAGGTCATCAGGTTGGGGATATAATGAAAGCTTCAATAAGATACGCACACACAACACTTACCTCTGCATTAAGTCTGCCGCATGATGTGACGCCTCAGCTGGTAACTGTGGCAACAGCAGTCTGTGTCTGTAAGTGTGTGTGTGTGTGTGTGTGTGTGTGTGTGTGTGTGTGTGTGTGTGTGTGTGTGTGTGTGTGTGTGTGTGTGTGTGTGTGTGTGTGTGAAAGAGAGACTCCTCACGGTGTTCCCTGTGGACAGATTAATTCCCTGCCAGATTCATTCCTTGTCAACTTGCTGAAACAAAAAGTTTCTGTTTTAATTAGTTCTGTGCAGTGTCTCGCTTCATCTCTCTGCATCTCCTTCTTTCTCTCTCTCTCTTACTCTCCTCCTCCACTCATTCTCTAACTCCTTGGTGTGATTAAAGGCAGTCAGTGCTGATAATAGGAGTGTAATAGTGTAAAATAGCAATAATCAATACACACTCCATACCATGAAATTCAAAATTTATCTATATATATGTGGAGGAGGTGGGATGAATCACTGCACAAGTGTATGCTCCTTCATTCATGTTGTTTACACCTCATTGGTTACATTGTTTGCTTTAAGAAGATGCTACATAAAGAAAACACAACTTTAATTTGATCTTGAACTGAATCAATGGAATTTTATGTTATTAAAATACCCACAAAATGCTTTAGGCGCATTGCTTAAGTCATTTATATCATATTTTTTTAGATTGATAATAATAAACAATGAATTAAATGGAAAGATGTGACCCTGCTCTGTCTGCTTGACACATGTAAAGATGATCTGTATCCCATAAATACTTAAAAGTTCAAAAAACAAATCCTCCTCTTCATATTTAGGACAGACAGGACTTCCTGTTTTAATGCCGCATATAAAGAGTTTGAAGTCCACCAATCTACATCTTTCCATAGTTAATACAACCCTCATCGCTCATTTCACAGAAGTGAAAATTGTTGTTACGGTAATATAATTAACATAATGAGTCATTGTTATTCAAACTCTGGCATATTTTTTTAAAAGAAGAGCATAGCTTAAGATCCAGATGATTTCACTCGGGTTTTGTTTTAGCGGGAAAACCTTCAGCTGTTTTTAGCTACAGTAGCTTCTATCCATTACAAATGACAAGCTGGGACGGAAGCCACTATGAAAAGTCAAGAAAGAGAAGATTAAAGTCCATGTCAATCTTTTTTAATGCCACATCTGGCTTGTCCCCTGTGGCTGTGGCTCAGGGTAGATTTGAGGGGGGGTTGGGTAGGCTGGAGTTGGGACGTGCCCAAACAAACCCCCTCACATGAACAATGCTGCCCCCTCCAGGCTGAGCTGACCTCACCTGCAGGGGGAATGGCTGCTTCAGGGGATGGGAGCCACAGCTGGGCAGAAGGGGGGAACGAATGGAACATAGCTTCACTGTAATTGGAGGTTTGTAGTCAGAAGGGATTTTGAATCTGAATTTCACATTTTGACACTCTCTGATCTTGTATTTGTTTTTGTTTTTTTAAGGGTCTTCACCTTTAACCACACATCTGACCTTTGACATCCACCCTCCTCTCCACAACTCTTTTCTCCGGCATCCTCACCCATTTTTCTCTTCCTCCATCATACCTGTTCCTCTTCCTCTGCACTTTTTTTTTTATAACTTCAGTCATGGAACTCTCCATTTAGGACCTTTGCATCCTATGCTGTCAATTAGAAAACACTATTTCTAGTTGATCATATCTTGTTATCCAAAGAAAGGAGGAAGAATCCTCAACCATGTCACAAATTATTGTCCATGTTCTCCCCATTAAATTAAATGAAAGCAGGATATTTTAAAGGTATCAAATGCAAACACTATGAAAATCTCACCAGCATTTTTTATTTATTCAATCCTCAGGTGTGAGCTCACATCTCCACTTTAAGGTCCATTTCAGGAGAGGGTAAATCTGTGCTTAGCTCTTGTCTTGAATTTTAATCTACAGAAATAAAATGTAATTTTAGCTTGTCTGTCCTGTGTTGTTTGTCGTTTGCAGCCAAATGTTAGATTAGCCTAAATAGCTGCAGGATGGAGTGCAGCATGCAAGAACCCAGGCTTCCACATGGTGCAAAATAACTTACCATTTAAAGAAATACAAGAAAATTCAGAGAGAGAAGGAGAGAGCGCAATGTTAATAATTTTGATCTATTGCAGGTTTTCACCCCACCCCCCTTGAGCAAAGTATTATCATACATACACAATTAAAAATCCTCTCCAGATGCTGCTTCAACAAGTTCAGTCCAATCCCGTGTGAGTACAGCAGTATCCAGACAGAGACGTTTGAAAGCTAAACGTGACTTCATGCTACGTTATTCTTAAAGATTCTTCGTCTGCACTGAGCTGTGAAGGTGATTACAGCATTTCAGCGTCAGTCTGAGTGGCAGACACAAAGTCATGTCTACACCAGCTGAATTTAAAACAAGTTTCTTGGTTTCTTTTCTCTTCTTTTGACCTCATTCCCTACAGCGCGCTATAAAAATCCCCTCAGTGATGTCTTACAGGTTGAAAGGTCAAACGTGGACAGCTGTTTACCTCTGACCTTCAGGGCTTGGTTAGTTCCTGAAAATCCCACATGTATGTTAGCAATAAATGTCTTCTTAAATCAGTAATACATTCATTAACACAGCTTATAAACTGCAGCTCTTGTAGCAGCTTTATAAGTGACTGGATGGTCTTTTAAGTGAAGACACTCATACTTCTGCATGGGTATAATTAACCTAATTGCTGTTTACATTCTGCTGTAATATGTATAATCATAACGTTACACATTTCAGCTAAATAACCTATTTTATGTTCTTAATCACACAGTTTAATTTGTAAATATGTTCTGAGAAAGCCAGCCTCGTGTGTGTGTGTGAGGTTAACCACTCACATTTCTGCACCTCTACCTCTGGCTTTCTCGTTTTGTTGACAATCAGGTTCACATCCACGTTGCATCTTCCTTAACGCGCAGGAGAGAGGTGGTAACGTTCATTATGTGGATATCCTTTGTCGTTTTCAGAGGGATATATGGACGCACACTCACAATTAATTCTTTCGACCTCTGCGCGTTTCTCAAATCCTTCGCTGCGTCGCGGCTCTCAAGACGCAACTGCTGTTTTCTTCTGTTGCCATGACAGCTTGTATCTCAGTCTGAGACTGAGAGAGTCACGGTTTGTGAAATGAATTTATTATGATGAAAAGCGTCTGCAAGAGCCAGGCAGGGGTGAAGAGACACCGCGGATACGGGTGCGTGTGCGTATTTACGCACGGTTGTGTCGTCAGCGCCGTGCGTTATCCTGTCTGCGCGCGTACACGTGCCTGTTTTGGTATGTGTATGTGTTGGTACTGCTAAAAGGCTTGGCACGGAGCAGACCTTTTGTAGTCGACAGCTGTGGGCTGGCTGCCCAGCTTGCATGGTTTATGGATGCGAGTCAGAATTGCTTTAGCCACCGGCCAGAGGAAAACTGCCCATCTTGCAAGCGTGAAACGGCAACAAACGTGCCAACACCGACAGCATTAAACAGAAACCGACACGAGCATGGAATCTCTCTGACGCACGGCCCATGCTGTCAATCTATAGTTGCATCGATGCCACAACAAAGGAAGCAGCAGAAGTGCAAATGAAATATCTGTGGAAGACATCCCCCCTCGACGCACGACGACAGGAGATGTCATGTCCAAGCTGTGAGGGTTTAATTGTGAAATGTTCCAAAGTGAAGGTTGTCAAAGTTCAGCTCAAAGTTGCTAACAATTCTCAGACAAAAGCACTCCACCATCTCTGTCTGAACTCTCAAACTAATGATATTACCATCAATATACCTACCAATTATGCGCAACGCCATATAAAGAAATAATTAATCTTGCATTTCAACTCAAAAGCCTCAACTTTACATAATTAAAGTGCCATGTGAGAAAATTGCACAATTAACGGACTGCCTTACAACCGGCAGCTGAAGTAATGTTTGATTCTCATAACCTCTGTGATGGAGGCGGTGGAGCGGAGAAGAAAAGGAGGTTGGAGAAATTAAGATTTGAGAAATGCATTAAATCTGTGTTTCATCAAATTAGAAGCAGGGGCTCCTTGAGAAGTTGCCATGAGGCATGAATTGTTAATGTCTCTTCCAAACAGAATATTAATATCTGCTAATACTTACATTACATACATCATCAGTGGCTTCCAGGAACATAGTTTTCATGTTAGTGATATGGCTTTGTAGCAAAGGGAAAAAAATGTGTTTTTTAACTTGTGGTGGGCGGAATTCTGTGGAGATTTTTTTAATATACTGTATAAGGGATGTAATTACCCATGATTGATATTTTATTGGGCTGCCAGTAAAGCCAGCGAGTCTCTGGGACTCCTCCACCTGAGGACCACACACACCCATAAATTTTTACACCTTTTTATTTGTTTGCCTGTCATATTTACGCCCGGATCCCCTGTTCAGCCTTAATAACCTGAATCACAAGCGTTTCCCGCTCAATTCCCAACGGCTTCACTAATTCAATGCACTCTTAGCTTGTTTTCCTGCTTCTTCTTCTTCTTTTCTTCTTTTCTTTTTTTTTTTTCCTCTTTGGCTCCCAAACCCACATGATTGTTTTCTGGTTCGCCTACAGCGTGAATTTAATCAAAGCTCACTTTCGTGCCGGCACCTTCTCGCGACAGGGGAGGATTTAGGCCCACTTGGAGACGGAGCGCAATTAGCTGAGACAAGGCTAGTTAATCTTCCCCATCTGAATACCCCCAACAGGTCTGCAGCATCTTTTATTTCTAATCACACCTGTTCTTTAAAGACAGTTGGGTTTATTCACCCATGATGTAATAGAGCCTGGGAAGCTATCAAGATGGCGATGTGGTGGAAGTTTACGGTTTGAGGTGGTGATGTGATAAAGATCCAAATAGGTAGTCAGACTCCGCAGCGGAATCGTTATTGACTCTCTCGGCTTTGCTTCACACTCAGCCTTTTTTGCCGTATCAATGAAACATACTGATGTGCAGCGACATAAACACACATCCATAAACAGCTACTTCCAAAATAGATCAGACTGGATTGATGTGTAACCAGAGTTCCCCATATTTACTTCATTTTACCGCACCAGGTTTATCTGCAAAGACCCTAGACTGAACAATAATAAAGCAACATCAGTGTGTGTGTGTGTGTGTGTGTGTGTGTGTGTGTGTGTGCGTGCGTGCGTGCGTGCGTGCGTGTGTGTGTGCATTGAGTTATAGCATGTCAAGACTGACAGCTGGGTTAACCTATTAAACTGGTCATTGCATTCCTGGAGTCCACCGTTAAAATTGACCCATTGCCCCTTGACTTACACCAAACACACACGCACGCATGCACACACACACACACACACACACACACACACACACACGCACAGACACGCACAGACTCACAGGGACTTGTTAAACATGACAGATTTATTGTTTTACTCATTTTCTGTTTTGTGGAGCTGTTTGCTCTACAGACTTGGGGGGTATAGGGGTGAGGTGGGGGTGTGGGGAGATATATATGAAGTAGACAAAACCTAAATTTAGAGGCATGCATTGAACTATTTTACCTGCTTCCTTGGTATATTCCACCTTTGGTATTACCTAAAATAGAGGACGTTTAAAGGAAGGGTGCAAATTTGATTAAAATCACGCCAGGAATTTTTTCATTCATTTAAAAAAAACAAAAACTACACATTTGTTGCCAAGTGAAACAAGATAAGGTGTCAGATCTTGAAAATGAATTGCATTTGCCAAGAAAGTTTTGCTTTACTCAAAATTCCTCCTACCGAATAATTGGAGATGATGATGAGCGAATCAACCTCAAAGTCCTCAACACATTTTTTATGTAACTGCTCACTTATTTACCCTGAAGGAAAGGGAAGAAGGATATGTCTGTGTCCGCACGCACACATGCACTCACACACACACACACACACACACACACACACACACACACACACACACACACACACACACACGCACGCACTGCATTACGGTGCATTCCTAGAAGGGTCAAAGCTCACGGTAACTCCCACCTTTTT
The DNA here is from genome assembly GCF_040054535.1 of Antennarius striatus. Taxonomy (NCBI): domain Eukaryota; kingdom Metazoa; phylum Chordata; class Actinopteri; order Lophiiformes; family Antennariidae; genus Antennarius; species Antennarius striatus. The sequence continues at coordinate 5,103,679 of NC_090797.1, forward strand.
CTCTTTGTCTCTCTATCTGTGTGTCTCTGAGCCAACAGGTTACAGCAGCTTCACCTCCTCCCCTCTTCCAAAACTTTTCTGCACCTCAGCAGTCATTCATCCACTCGCTGACATTCAAACACACCTTCCTACTTTTACTCGGATACGGACGCTCAGATACGCCCATTGATTCTCTTACAATTCCGTAGGTTATCTCTAATAACCCCCTCTATAGGAATAAAATACCAATTCCAGACTTCTCCTACTGACGTGGATGAAACATTTTTTTTTGTGGATATTTTTCCTCCCTTGACGGCCAAGAGGTCACCTGGATTAGGAAGATAATGATGATTTACTTGTCTGTAGCGGTAAGTGAGGACGTGCAGGCCCGTTTTAAGGCCATAGTCAGAGCCCGGTGCTTTAACTGCTTTAATGTGGTTCTTCACAGAGCAGTTTTGAATTCTAAACTATCCAGATACCCTTTGTTACAGATGAAGTGCTTGGATTTAAGCCAACGCTTTAAATCGAACCTTTGCTGCTGCTCTTTATGGTATATTTTTTCTTTAAACATCACTCATCTGATATTTCCTCTTGCTGTTTACACCTTTATTGCAGACTGAAGATACACTCCACTCACCTCAAGACCATTTACTAGCAAAAACACACATTACAAATGCACTGTAGATGAACTGCATGCACACTTGCATGTTTGTCTTTATTAGGAAAATTTCAGAGAGAAGTTATACCCATATTTTACACCTCCAGCCATAATAAGAGTGTAAAAGAATGATGTCAAATATTTTACGCTTATGGCAACTGTAATGTCTTCATGACTAAAAGATGTTTGCAAGAGATTTGTCAGGGGTTACAATTTATGTCAAATTGATTTTGAATTCTTTCCTTTCATGCATAGACTTGCTGGTGATTTCTGACTGCAAACGTAAAGTGATATTAAGACATTTTGTTGCAGCTTGTGGGTGGTGCATGAGTGTGTGTTTAGGCCAGAAATCTGAACTTTATTTTATCACCTATCAAACAATGTAGTTCAGAGATGTGTGAGCATGTGTGTGTGTGTGTGTGTGTGTGTGTGTGTGTGTGTGTGTGTGTGTGTGTGTGTGTGTGTGTGTGTGTGTGTGTGTGTGTGTGTGTGTGTGTGTGTGTGTGTGTGTGTGTGTGTGTGTGTGTGCCCTGAGATCTTCACCTATGGGTATAATCCATCCTGTGAAGTGGTGAGGTGGAAAATGGCATTATGTAGAAATAGCTGACATGCAGTTCGACACTGAGGGGCATATGCCGTGTAAGTGTGCGTGTGTGTGCTTGTGCGTGTGTGTGTGTGTGTGTGCATGCGTTCGTGCATGCGTGTGTGTGTGTGTGTGTGTGGAAAGGAGATAGGGACCGGAGAGGGACTATAAGGGCCGGAGACAGTAAAGATCATTTTGTAACATGATTTAATCCTCCTGCGATAAACTGAAGCCTTGGATTCAACACACACACACACACACACACACACACACACACACACACACACACACACACACACACACACACACACACACACACACACACACACACACACACACACACACACTGTCTCCTCAGCCAGGCTGAACAAAGTGCTTGCGATCCCAACATGGTGTGAGTCATGGATGTGTGTGTGTATGTGTGTGTGTGTGTGTGTGTGTGTATACAGTATATTTGTAAATTGTTATTTATTAAATCTATAATCGCCGTTTGAGGTCATTTAAATACTGAGTTACTATTCCCTAAGACTTACCAGAAATAATTACAGGACAAAAAACAAGACATAAATGAAATATAATGTAGTACAGGTCCTTTTGAGTTCATCAGAGGGATCGTCGGCACCACAACTTCCTTCACTAGTGTTTTACTTTATTACCCATGATAAACAGTAAAGTATCATACAAACATACAAAGCCTGTTGCTCTGAGTTGCTCACAGAGACAACAACAAACAAGAAGAAGTGTAGACGAGTGTTGAAGATGCGAGAGGGCAGCGGTGCTGCTCGGCGACAGTTGTGGTGAAAAAGCGGAACTGCAGTGCAATAGTCAGATATGGTGACGTGTGTTTGTATGGCCGAATGCTCGTAAATCAACTGTTGATAAGTTGAGGACTACCTGAATTTCTCTTTCACTGCACAGAACTGTTTTGTCAAGCTAAAAATAGATTTTCTGGTTTATTTTCTAAGCTATTTTTGTTTCTGGTTCTCTCCTGTGCTCACTGTCAATCTAACCTAAGGATGTTTTATTCATTATTTCATTTTCATTTTGGTAATTGTAGTCATAAAATCCTCATTTATGTCAAACATGTTTCACGCAGCATTTCATATAATCAATTGATGAAAATTGCAGCTGGAATAATTTATTGTTTGTGGAAAATTTCTAAAGTAATTTTATGGTGGCATCATGATGGTAAATCCATTTGGGAAGCAAATCAAAATGATTTTAATGGCATCCATTTGTCTGAAATGTCTCTTCTCCTGCATCACATCAATCTGTCAACCCAGAAACACTCACTCTGACACAACAATGAATTTAGTGGCGTTTCTTCTCAAGTTTATTTTAAATACATGCTGATACAGTCATGGTTAGAGCTTTTTCAAAGTTTCTTATTGTGTCACCTTTGTCATGGAAAAATATCATTGAAGAGCTTTTTCACATACAGTACTTGAAGTGGAGGTTACTGTTGGGCCTTGATATGCTATGCAGATGAGTGCATGAGGTAAATATTAAGCCTTTGGAGCTTTTAAACTCTAACAGCCGTTGCTGTCTAGCTGCTGATCGTGTCACCTTTGTATTTAAGCGCTCCTCATTGTCAGACGAGAGAAAAATCCCAAACGGTCCTGTTTAATTCCAGACTGTGAGCTCTAAGATGTATTTTCTGTACTTGCTTATCCTGTGTAGGGTTCTGTATGGACTAGACTCTTGAGACTAGAACCAACAACCTGGTGTTACCTTACATGACTGTGCCCCACAGATGTTAGCATAGCAGTAGGAGCAGATCCCACTGAAGATTTGAAACTTCAAACCACCAAAGAATGGCTTCAAAAATATTTGAAAGCCCTCATAAAGCTCACGTTTGCCTCGAGCTGTGCTGGTCTCCCAAGTAAACCTCCATGAAGACCCCACTGTTGCATTGATGTGATAATACTCCTGCACTCACGTTCATTCATCACAACACACATTTCTCCTTGGTGCACTCCTGTTATAAGAAGATACATGTAGAGGCAGATCTTAGATCTCTGTTGGTATGTGAGGTGGGAATGTTGGTTCTCTCTCTCTCTTTTTTTTTTTTGGCTGTGTTATATTAGAGTTCAAGCCAGATTTCACTTCAATCTGCTGGTGAGCTCATCAGATGGACCCGGTGAACTCACCGGGGAAGATTCTGTAAATCAGATTGTTCTGCATAGACGTGATTTATTATTTTATATCAATTTATTGCTGAAATGTGTTATCGTTTAGATGGGATGCGAGTCAGAAAGGACACCTGTACCCGAGTGAAGGTTGATCCGTCTTTGATGTTAAACTCATGAATTTGCAAAAGCACATGTCCTTGCAGCACACTCACACACACACACACACACGCACACACACACACACACGCACACACACATGCACGACTACTCAAGCTTGCGTATATGGAGACGTATGGCAGTTAGCAAGCTAATGCAAATGGTGGCGGCGCAAAAGCATTTCCTACATCACAGCTAATGTGTGGAACGTGTTCTCTCTCATGGGGGCTCATTCATTTCAAATGGGATAATCCCTAACTGCAGCATGATTTCTTCGACGGTGTGTCGCGTGCTGATTGAAGTGTTGGGTTTACTCTCCTGAGACTTTGATTAGGCTCACTTAACTGAATGTTTCTCTCTCTCTGTTGATACATTCCTGCGCTTCTCAACATTCATTTGAGATTAGGGTTTTAGCACTCAACACATTTTGGCTGCAGGATCCTCGAGCTGAACTCGAAACGAACCGTCGAGGAACAAGTTTGTACATTAATTCACGCTTCTCCACTTGATTTCAGATATTGCCATCTGGGGTATAATCTCAGTGGGAGATAATAATCCAGTAAATCATCTAAAATTTTTCAAAGTGACTGAGTTGCCTCCACGCAATAGTTGAAGGCAAATGCTGCAGCCTCAGGACTGATCTTCACTTTCCTTTTTATGCTGCTGAAGTTATGCATTCTTGAGTGTTACCGTAGGTCAGCCTCCATTTAGTCTCTTTGACAGATCATCCTTCCATCCACTCTTTTTAAACATTGATGAAGACCATCACTATTCCCTTAGCTAACATCCTAGGCATCAGTGCAAAGTTAGCTGCACTATTTAAAAATCATGTCAAAAATGTGATCTCATTGAAGCCATTTTTGAAACTTTGCCAGTTTAAGTTTTGCAAGACATGGTGGAGGCCTTTCTGGGTGTAGTTTGCATGTTCTCAGCAAAATATGACTGTAATAATTACCTCTAATGATGCCCATATTGGATAGACCTTTTGTGTGTGTATATTGGCTTTAATAATTGCAAAAATAATGAAACAAAAAGGAGATAATTTCTTGTAAATTGGATCTTTTGTTCTATAGAACAACAGATATCAAAATGAAGCTGCTTGCTAAGATATTCTCCCATACTTTTATTGAACAGTGTGCCAACAGAGATTTAAAAAAAAGTCCTTAACTAATTAAAGGCCGACTATGTTTTAACTCTAAATGTCTCAAATGGATTTTCACCCACTCTCTATTTATCTGCCTGCTTTCAGATAAAAGGAGAGAAGACAAGGAATTAATGATCTGGGTACAGAATCCTGGAAGGGTATCAGTGAAGAGAGGAACGAGGAGGAAGAACAGGTGATCGAAGGAGGAGGAGGAGGAGGTGGAGGATGAGGAGGCAGAGGAGGAAGAGTATGGGTCGCGTCGCCGTGTGGATCTTTCTACTTTCCCTTTCTCTCTCCCATCAAAGCGTCAGAGGACAAGCTGAAGGTAACAGCTGGCATTCATGCGGAGAAAGGTCTCACTAGAGCTCACTGACTTTCCTTTACTGATCCCTCTTTAAAAGAGTACCTGACAATAAAATCTGTCACAGAAATAAAAATGTTATTCTGCTTAAAACACATTTTGTACCGGAGCGACTCCATAATTTTTGCACGCATTTACGGGGTGCTGCGACTGAAAGATGCTGCCTGATGGTATCATTGGTCGCTTATAAGTCACTCACTGCCATATGCTTGATATCCAGCTATGTGCATATATCTTTAAATGAGATGACTTGTCTGCACAGGCCAAAAAATGAGCAGGTGCTCGGTGAATATAGTCTGTGCGAGTTCTCCATCATTAAATCTCCACACATGAGTTGCTACATGGAGCCGACATCAACCCAGCTCCAGTTTCTCTTCTATCTAGTCAGGGAATTAAAACATCTGCTAACCAGTACAGCACAGCTCTCCGCCTGCCTCAGGTGCTATTGGATGTCACCGTAAGGTCAATCAGCCAATCAAAAGTTAGATCCCCTCCACCTGGGAGGTAGTTGGTAGAAACCGACAGGTAAAGTTGTTGGGCAGAATAATTATGGATGAGTATAAATAGCCCGAGGCATATTTGTAGCAATTGCTGCTTTGGAGACCCGTTTATTCTCATAAGCGTTAATTCGCACGCCATCATGTCACACCGTACGACCAGCTGTAGCAACTCTTAGAGCTCAGTCATTTATATTACACGGCAGGAGTTACCTACGGTCAATTTGAGATCAGTCAGCCGACTGACCCCTGAAAGCCCCGAAAATTATTTTATATTAATAATGAGCTAAATGACTGTGTGAAAGGAAAAACTGAATAATTTTAATTCCAGCATCTACGGGCATTTTAATGTTTCTTTTACGCAAATATTTTCAACTGAAGTTGCATTTAGAGTCAACTTTGTATAAGGTTGTATTATTATTACTACTATTATACATGTGTCATAGAGTTTAGCTTCTCCCAAGCAAACAAAATAAATATTCCTAATGTGATGCTTTTTTGCTCTCGCTTCCTTATGAGTGCCTAATGTGCTCCATTAGGAGCTTATTTCTGTTACATTACCAATTTTTAAGAGCATCTATTTGAGCCAAATTGTATTTTCCAATTCAAACAACTTTGTTGTTAAAAGAAACTCTCCCTAGTTGACAAAAGTTGCTTGGGCCACAACTTAAATCGCTCCATTAATGGATTAGCTTATTAGCTTAGCTTCTGCTTCTTTCTTCATTTGTCATGCTTGAACTTTGCATTTACCTAGATGACACCTGAAGATATTTTCATTCTACTAGTCTCTGTTCACCCTGATGGTTTACATATTCATCTTGATCCTGACCTTGATTATTTCCTACACTCTTTTTCTCTGTAGCAGAATAAAAAAAACTACAGGTGGAGCATGAATCAACGGTCGTCCAACGCCTTTTGAGATATTAGCGTAGACAACCTTCAAGAAAATCACTCGTAATCTCGCAGCATGCCTTGCCTCCTTCTCCTCGGCATGTGGTTCTCTCCTGCTGGTGCAGACGGACAAACTTGTGGATAATTGATCTTGTTTTCCACCTCATCCTGTGTCTGTTTGACAGAGTCCAGCCTCTGCTTGTTTCTTAGCTTGAATTTTCACCAGATGTGGAGTAGAAAATGTATCTCAAATGGAGAAGCCACATGCTTGCCGCCTCATCTGCTTGCATTGGTGGTTTAACCTGGATCTAACTGGTATAAATGGGGTTTCCATTGATATTTTGTTTTCTTGCTGTGTGGCCGAAGAGTTATAGTTATGTGAGAAGGGGAGCATAATGTTAGGTCACCACAGGCCGAAGACATATGTCGCCCCTGCTGAATCCTGGGATTGCAGCCAAAAGAAGAGGGGTTAGATAATGGAGGTGAGACAGCTCCGTAATGAAAAAGACGATAGCAGAGAGGCTGAGTTATCATTTAAGGGGCGATCGTTGGCTCCTATCTCTTATTCACGAGCCTAATCAATGCTGTCGTCACCGTGGTTTACTGCATATGTAATACCAGAGTATTGACTCAAAAGGAGTTTGCACCTGCAGCACATTTCTGTATGGAGTGTGTGTGCATTTGTGAGCATGGTGCTGTATATCGCTTTGGGAATTCGTGCAGTTGTGTGTGCATCAGAGAGGGCAATGCCGTGGCTAATTTAAGGGTGTGTATGCATCAGTGTGTGTGTGTGTGTGTGTGTGTGTACGTCAGGCTATTTAAACTGCGCATTGTGAATCCTGCCAAACACAGCAGATCAGTATGTTAAATGAGATTGTTTGCTCGAGCAAGGGGACTAACCCTGATTTTGGGTGTGTTTACCTTATTATTCTACACGTTCCTCCTCATCGCTGTACTAAAGTTTTATCGCCGGAGTGCTCGGAATATTGATAGTGTCTTTGGCTCACTTGTGTCTCATTAGAAATTCATGGGGATTTGTGTGCTGCTTTGGCTCCATGTCATAAGTAACTGAAAGGGAAAACCTCAGCGTGATGGAACAAGACTACTACCTGGTGGACAGCACAGGGATTAAACAAATGAAGCTAAAGCTCCATTAACAGCTTTAAAAAGCTTTGTTTGGATGCTTTATTTTCTAAAATCCTTTTATTATAAAATATTAGGCCACAGCTCCTTGGTGTTTGTGCACAAGCTAATTTGTTTCTCCCCCCCTCAGCCTGCAGGACGGTGGTGCAGGCAGACATTGTGTTTCTGGTGGATGAGTCTTGGAGTGTGGGTGAGATCAGCTTCTCCAGTGTCAAGGACTTTATCTCCACCATCATCTCCTCCTTTGAGGGCAATGTGGTGGGACCGGAGGGCGTCCGCTTTGGAGTCACTGTCTTTGGGGACGTCCCGAGGTAAAACACGCTGCAAAACATTTTGTTTGTTTTTGGAAAATAGCTAAGGTCGAGGTTATAAAAATGAATTGATTTGTTTGTGATTGATGAATCCTACCTGATCCATTCTTCTCCCGCAGGATGAGGATTGCTTTGACGGACTACGGCTCGCTGGAGGAGGTCCTCAGAGCCGTCAGAGACCTCCCCTATGAGGGCGGGTCCAGACGAATTGGCAACGCCCTCCAGTTTTTGATCGATCAAGTGTTCAGCCCCGCCATCAGTCGAGATCACGCCCCAAAGGTACAATACCAGTGTCCGAAATAGTTTGTGCGTAACATCAAGCAAGACACAACTTTTTAATGTCTTTTTTTAGTTTGTTGCCTTCGCTGACACGCCAGCGAACTTATATTGTACGATTAAGTTTCGTTGAAAGGCGAAGACTAGTAAGGAGTCTGTATTTGTGCTTTTAGAATTACTGCGGGACAAAAGCAAACACTGAATTTCCTTTCCACTGTGAATCTGATTAAGAGCTTTATTTTATGTTTGGATTACAACCAGTAAAACATTTCCTTGCATTTTATTGCAGAAGTAAAAAGATGACAACAATAAATTGTCCCCCTCCAGTCAACACAGCTCAGTGGGCAAAATGACTGTCGACAGGGGATGATTACACACTGCAAAAAAAGTCCATTTGAGAGGGACTTATCTCCTTGGTCACAGGATCTTGAATAATTATGTGTCAAAAATGATAGCGGTCTTAACTCCAAACCCTAACCTAAAGGTAAATTTCAGTAACTTGTCTCATGAGTGCCTCATCAAATATCGAAATGCCCTCTGAAACAGCTCTCCTTCCCAGGCAGCCACATTTCTCTGACAGTCCTACTCAGTGGCATAACTGGTTAGCATTCCAATCATCTCTCAATCCATGAGTGTGCTTGCAAATCATCTTGCAGCAGCACACTTGATGTGGGAAGGCAGAGAATTGAGGATTAGGCTGTTGTATTGAATCACACAGCTGGAGCACATGCAGAAAGGCAGATATATGTTCATACTGATTCCTTCCAACCTTCCTTCTTCATTGACTGAGGAATGAATTTTAAATGGTACGAGTATATTTTCATTAATGGGTGAATTAGGAGTCTGAGTTGAAATCCAGCCTCTGCATCGCTCTCATCATTTATGTATGAGTTAAATAATGAGTCAAACCATGTCAAAAAATCCATCTGGGATTATTGTGCATAATGCTAACGGTGAGGATGTTCGTTTGACCAAAAAAAGTTGTTGATTCGTTCTTTTATTTATCCCTTCCTGCCATTCAGATCGCTGTTTTGATCACAAACGGACGCTCGGACGACCAGGTTGACGCTGTGGCCACGGCGGTCGCCAACAACGGCATCTCTCTCTTTGCAGTGGGTTAGTGTGCAGCCTGGTTTGTGAATTCCCTCAATATCCACACAACAACTCAGCAGCAATCCCCTCAGATTTTATCCGAGCTCTGCCTGCTTATCGCCAGCGTTTGCGGTTAGAAATCCGTGTTTTGTACATTTGGATTCATTGGATTTGGTATGGGTGTTTGTGCGAGACGCCGGCGTCTGTGCATCTGGGTGCACCGACGTAAAGACGTCTATCAAGCATGAATGTAAGATCAAGCAAAAGATTAATTCAGCTTTGGCAGCATCTTTAAAAGTGCATTTTCTGACTTTGTCCTACATAATTTTATTCTGCTTATGGACGCACACAACTATTTCCCCAGGAGTTTTTGTTCACCCATATCTCCCCTTCTCTCTCCCACACACATGCATGAGAACACGAGGCCACGGCTCACTCCTTTCAGAGCTGTGCAATAATTACTGCTCATTAGCCGATGGTGTGCTAATCGCAGCCATTTTTCATTAGGCGATTCACTGTCCCCCATTTCCACCTCTGACACTGAGGCCTGCTCCCCTCGTTCATCACTCTGGAGGAGAAGCTCCACACGCTCTTTTGTACTCGTGCAAAATCCCTTTTGCCTCCGGAGCCTGTTTAGCGTGGATAACATAACATATTATATGTATCAAGATGCATGTTCTGTTTGTAGAAACAGCTCCAAAGAAAACAAAATCATGTTGTTTTTTTTTATTCATATTGACTGTTAATGTGAATAAACTCTTCAAAGCCAATATTTCAACCCTGGTTTGTGTGAATCTCGGGGTCTGTTCGCACAAACCAGAGCCTGACAAACACAAACAATGGCCACACTTAAGTTAGGAGCCAGTAAGCATTTAAATTAAGTCTCTGTGTGTGTGCACTGTAGTCTACATGGGAATGATCACATCCGAATGGGGTACAGTATTATAGAATGAAGTTCCAAAGATACCACAGCACACCCTAGTGTTGTAGAAAAGTAATGCAGAAAGGAATGAAAGGAATGTGTGTGTGTGTGTGTGTGTGTGTGTGCGTGCGTGCGTGCGTGCGTGCGTGCGTGCGTGCGTGTGTGTGTGCCTGTGTGTGTGCGTACTGTGACCAGGTGTCAGGAGTGCTGATGTGTCAGAACTGAGGTCGATGGTGTCAGAGCCACAGGAGGAGCATCTATTATTGTCCTTGGACTACTCCCTCCTCGACTCCATCCTTCCCAAACTCTCCCGCAGAGTGTGTGTCACCGCCTCCGAGCCGCCACGCCCTGTAAAAACTTCTCAGCCCGGTAAGTGGAAATTAAACTGTCTTCTCACTGAAATTGATCCAAACCAACTTACGTGTTTGATGTATTTTCTCTCATTTCATTTTGCCCCACCTTTCGGTCTGCAACAATCCTAGTCGAGGAGCGTGTGGTGGGTCCCAGGGACTTGCAGGTCAGCGACTTGGCCCACAGTTCCCTCAGACTGACATGGACTCAGGCCACAAGTGGCATCACCGGATACCGGATCCTGGTCACCCCTCTCAGCATCAAGGGGCACCTCCTCCGCTTGCAGCAGAGACAGGTGACGGATAAATCATGAGCACGATGACGCCAGTATTGCCATGTAACTTAATTTAAAATGGAGGTTACATATTTTTTCTTTGATTCTTTTCATAATGTCCATATTCCCAAGTGTGACTGGGAACATCAATCCGTGGGTGTGAAAATGAGACGGGTTCTTGTCGTGCTCAGTAACATCAGAGTTCTGTCGTCCACATGAAGCGGCGTTAAATCAAGTTATCACTGCTCACACAAGCAAAGCCGATCCTCATTCTGCCATCCTCTGTGTCTGACCAGATTGATCTGAAGGCAGATGTGAACGCAGCACTGGTCACAGATCTCAGTCCTCAAACATCTTATTCCCTCACCGTTTACGCCGTCTACCCAAACCTAATAGGGGACTCTGCAACCACCATCGTCCAAACAAGTGGGTGTATTGCACATCAGCTCATGCACTATTTTCTAAAATGCAAAAGTAATACTTTTTTTTTTTTTAGCTCCTCTGCCACAGGTGTCAAACTTTCGTGTCATTGAGGAGGGTCTGTTCTCCCTCCGCCTGGGCTGGACGCCTCCTTTAGGGACACTGGACGGATTCAAAATCTTTATCCCAAGATGTATGCATGCATGCATATTTATTATGTGATTATAATGCATCGACATTACATAATCAAATAATTTTGTTTGTGGCTTTTGTTTCTTGTTTCTTTGGAATTTTGTCCGGCAGCCAAACGTCCAGGATTTACTTATGAGCACCTGCTTCCTGGAGACACCTCCTCCCATGTGATTGATAGCCTAGATGAGGATAAGAAGTACATTATAAGTATATATGCAATTTACCCCCAAGGAGCAAGTGAACCAGTTTCAGTAGTGGGAATGACATGTAAGTGAATTGTTTTATAATAATATAAAAAAAAATTGAACAGAAAAGCCAAAGATTAATGATTTCACTTATTCAACACTTGACGTGTTCTTTCAAAACACTTTCAATCACTAACCAATCAAAAAAATCTAATTTAGTTTAAAAGGTAACAAAAGGAAGTTGGCTGAAGGTGTAAGTACCCTAAAGTGGCCACAGCATGGCGCTGTTGTTTTAGAAAAAATCCCAGCATGCGCTCTATAGCTCACTCTCACAATCACTTTCTCTTGATAAATTAGTGGATCGCTAAATTGACTCTACTAAAATTTGTAATGTGTGTCTTTTGCATGTGTTTGTGGTGTTTCTTAGTGAAGCTCATACAAGTTGAGCAGTTCCTGGTCCAAAACGCAACCACAGATACAGTCCAGGCGAGGTGGACTTCAGTTAAAGGAGCAACAGGATATCGTCTGACATGGGAATCTCAAGGTGCAGCTCTTCATCTTTTGTATAGGTATAAGTACTTGAGCCAAAAGTGTGATTTTATAGAAACGTCAGTGACATCAAACTACGTTTTCACGTATCCCCAAAAGGAAAGTTTGACTATCAGTAACATTTGAGGATGAAGTCGGTTTTTGCAAAGAGGACGCTCTTCAACCTCAAAGATCAGTCCAGCGCTGACGTATAGCAGAACTTCTTTATATTTTTGTCTCTTTCAGACGGCCACATAGAGAACATTAACCTTGGGGACACCTTTAACTTCTACATGATCCAGGGCCTCCATCCAGGCTACGAGTACACCATCACCATCAACCCCATCTTTGGAGACACAGAGGGACCTATCACCTCTGCGAAAGTCAACACATGTAACCAAGACACTTGTTATGAAGAACATTAGTGACAAGGGGAAAACATGAACGACCTTGTGTATCTCACTGTGTGTGTTTGCGTTAGTGGAAAGCAGCGCGGTACAAACTTTGAAGGTGTCTGCCGTGAGCACGACCGCCGCTGTGATCTCCTGGAACAGCGTCCCAGGAGCCACAGGGTACAGGCTGGCCTGGGGACCTACTCCAGGTGATTTGTGCTCTCTCTACACCAAACATCGGGTAGAAAGTCAGAGTGTTGTCACTGTGCTGTCATTCTGATGTGGATCTCAGAATTTACCGGTCGGGACCGTCCCAGGCAGCTGGCTCTGAACGGCAGCACCACAGAGTACCACTTGAAGAACGTGGCCCACGATACGGAGTATGTTCTCACTCTCTATGTCCTTTTTGGATCTCTGGTGGGACCCGGTATCTCCGCTACCTTCAGAACCTGTGAGTAGTTGATGTGACTCCCTCCCCTCTGAAGCCCCACAAAGTATTTGTTTTCATATAAAGTCATCTGATTGCTCCCGGAAGTATCACACTGTGAAAATACAATGAACCACCGTACAAGTTGAAGATCATCAATCTGTAAGATTCAAATAATCTTCCAGTTCTTTTTTAATTTTTCAGATCATCTCTTTTCGAACAAATGACCGTTGAAGTCTTGTTTTTTCTACTTCTTTCTGTTTAGTCATTTATCATGGTACACTATTTTAATGTCATATTATAAGCAAAAAGTCATATACCAATTTAAACTACCATTGTCATCCATTTTGGTCACCGTTGTGTGACCCGGCAGAGAGTTTGAGACTTCATTACTAAAGTTTTCCTCACTTATGTGGAACAAAGCTCGAGTCGTGTGATGCTGCGTGTCATTTATATTCATTAAACATTAATTAGTTGCAGTTCCTTCCTATTAAAAGTGCCTGGAGAGCTGTCTGTCTCTGTTTGCAGCTCCATTGGGCTACGTGTCGAACTTCAAGGTCACATCTTACACCAGTACCTCCATAGTTGTGGAGTGGAGTCCCATTGTTGGAGCTACTGAATACAAACTCTCCTGGAGCACAGGTAAGATATATTTAATGGCATACCATCATGGTTAAGTCAAACACTGTGTGTGGTACTTAATACTAATGTAATGATGTGTATCTGTGTGCATGCAGCCGATAGCAGCCCTCAGTCCCATTACCTGGACCGCACAGTTCTGTCCCATCGTATTGAAGACCTGAACCCACAGTCCACCTACACCATCTCCATCTGTGCAGTGTACGGCAACTCAGAGGGACCAGAAATCTCCCTATCTCAGCTCACAGGTAGAGAATGGGGGCTGAAGCCACAGTTTATTTAAACCGGATCCAAATAGCTCTGAGCAGCTGTGCACCACATTGTAATTAAATGGGTAGGGGAGTCAAACTTCTTCATCCCGAGCCATGGCGTCCTTGTTGTGTCTTTGTTCCGCTGACAAGTCATGTGCTTTGCTCTTCCCATTTTAACCACAGTTCCTGCCGCTGTCGCTGGTAGGATTTGTCTGAATCAGCAGAGACGCTATGAATTTATCACTGTCACACTTTTGACTCAGCGTGCCATTACATCGGCTAATGATAGGGTGTGGAAGGAGAACAGCATCAGATCAGAGTTTTTTGGATTCCGTCCAATTATAGTTCAAGAGCACAGTCACTTGGTATAAAATTAAGATGAAAACTGTGTTAATTATCATTGTTTTGTGTTATTTTGCAGCTGCTGTCTCCGATTCAGGGACAGTCCAGGCAGTGAGGGAAGTAAAAGTTGTCGATATCGGCGTCAACTCCTTCACCTTGTCCTGGAGGAAAATACCAGGAGTATCTGGATACAAAGTCTCCTGGATCCCCTTCCTGGGTATGGATTACTATTCATCACAAAATCAACTAAAACATTCTACCAGTGTTGCTGAATAATGATCAAATTTATCTCAACTATTGAATTTTTCCTAGACAGTTTGCATTCATCCGATCCAATTTAAATTCATATTCTGCATGCTGGACATCATTTGGTCCTCTAGGGGGTGATGAACAGTCCCAAGTGCTATCTGCTGCCTCCACCAGCTTCACCATTCCCAACCTGAGGGAGAGCTCAGCTTATAAGATCCAGGTGTCCTCCATGGTGGGGAACAGGGAGGGGAGCCCGGTCCTGGTGACGGCCCGCACCCGTGAGTCTCAGCCCTGAATAGTATGAGGTGTTTGGATCAGAGGATTCTGGAAAATATTAGTCATTTCAGCAACACAATGTATTTTAAATCTTTGTGAAAAAGATAACTTCTATGTTTGAATTTTGAAACTATTCAGTCAGAATATTTTCCTATTCATTTTCTCCATCAAACTATTTTATCTTCCCCTGACTTCGCGCTTCAGAAATGAACTGATATGGATGTTATTGAGCCGATTGGTTTGCTTTATTCATATGGGCACCAAAGCCAGCCTTCATTATCTTCCATTCGAATAAATTGAGTGTGTTCCACATTGTGCAGGAATCAGTTTTTTTCAATGTAAACAGGAGAGAGAACTGGAGCTGCTGATATCAACTCCATGTTATTAAGCCTCCATGTTCATCTGTAAATGTTGATCATGCTTCTGTGGCAAATGTTTGAGCAACATGAATGCCTTGGTTATCATCATGTTGTTGTTTTTGTTCTTGTTCTTGTTCTTGTTCTTGTTCTTGTTCTTGTTCTTGTTCTTGTTCTTGTTCTTGTTCTTGTTCTTGTTCTTGTTCTTGTTCTTGTTCTTGTTCTTGTTCTTCTTCTTCTTCTTCTTCTTCTTCTTCTTTTTCTTCTTCTCCTTCTTCTTCAGTGGATCTTCCAAAGGTCGATGGCTTTGCCGCTCTGAACACGACAGACAGTAGCACCGTTCTCAACTGGACCCGTGTGGCCGGCGTCTCTGGATATCGTGTGACGTGGAGGCACATCTCCGGTCAGCTTCACCCTTTATTTAATCAGGCTTACCAAATAAAAAGTGTGAATAGACTCACAGGTTTACATAAAAGTGCCATTAGTTTCAGAAATCAATTCAGAGCACAGTGTTACTACAATGATATGGTTTTTTTTAGATCCTCCAGGGGTTGAGGTAGATGAAACATGCTACCTATTATTGCGTTGTGAATTGAGTCTCAGCATAAGCGCTTATTTGTCGCAGAGGGAAATATAAATAACAGTATTCACCAAAATATAATGTTCATCTTTTTGCACGAGTTTGACGGCTTGAGAAACAACTTGATTACAGAATGAATGGACGTTTCCTTTTCTTTTCCTGCGCCTACTCCTCCTGGGGATTAAATGAACTTCTTCTTTGTGTTATTTTTTTCAGTGTTGGAGACTAAAACTGAGACGCTGGGTCCTGGTATCACCTCCTATAAGATCCTCAATCTGCTGTATGGGAGAACTTACATTTTCACCATCAGACCTTTGTATGGTGAAGTGGTGGGCCCCATAAGCACGGTGTATCAGAGAATATGTGAGGCATCTCTCATCTGACACGCTATCATGATTATTGATTAGCCCCTGAGATTATATCATTGATTTTATTGGTTCAAGCCTAAACATAGAGCAATTCATTTGTGTAGAGCATCCCAGCTACATGCTAGCTAGTTCACTGACATGACAGACCAAACTATCTCGATGTGACAATATTTTCACTGCATTTTAGACTTTCAAGCTCTCAAATAAACACTTTTTTTCATCGCATTCATACCATTATAACTGAAACCCACAACTCAATGAAATTTAATAATACATCCACAAAAGTTTAGAGGTACCTACATAAATTGGCACACTGACTTTCTTTTTATGTTCATTTTTATTTTACTGGACAGCTTTAAGGATGTTTCCCAGGAAAT
This sequence comes from Antennarius striatus, assembly GCF_040054535.1. NCBI lineage: Eukaryota > Metazoa > Chordata > Actinopteri > Lophiiformes > Antennariidae > Antennarius > Antennarius striatus. The sequence goes on from NC_090797.1 coordinate 5,120,031, forward strand.
TATTTTTAAGTCCTTGCTAACTGAGAGATGCAGAAAAAAAACAAGTACAGTTCACAAGGGATCCAATCTTGTTTTTTTTTTTCCTTTGCATCCCATCTGTTGAACACAGCAACCACAGCAATCTCTTTCCCTCAGGGAATCTTAAGAGTGTGATTTAGGTTTAATAATCTATTTTGTTGTGCTTCTCAGTGGGACAGGATCCTCTGCTGCCAACGATCCAGGCTGTCACACTCGCTCCTCAAATCACCAACACTACCATCGCTCACACGGCCACCAGGACCACCCAGAGCCCCCCGACTAGACCCATAACCACCAGGAAGCCTCCAGATCATCCAAGAGTCACCTCCCTCAGATTAACCACAACCAGAGCTGAAACCACCACCATACCAAGACCAGGTACTGTATGTTAGAGCTTTGCAAAGACACCACAGTAGATGGTGAACATGTGGTGAAGGTTGTGTGTTCTTGTCTTTTATTAGTGTGTGGTAAGAGCAAAGCAGATGTAGTCTTCCTGGTGGATGAATCCTCCAGCATCGGCCCCAACAACTTCATCAAGATGAAGGACTTCATATTCAGAGTGGCCACTTATTTTCCTGTCATTGGCCCACAGGCCACTCAGGTCAGCTCTTCAGGGCTTTATTTCCTATTTGTTGTCCAGTTTATGGCTTCTGATTGGCTAAATCTAAATTAGTAGACAATGGAGATGCATAATCATGAAAACAAAGGAGTAAAATGAAGTTCAGAAGAGCAGCTTGTGATGTTCACTCTCTCCCTTAATCTTCTCTCAGATAGCCGTTGTTCATTACAGCGATGAGCCGCGGATTGAATTCCGTCTGAACGACCTTAAAGACAGGACCTCAGTGCTCAGGGCGCTCAGGGCGCTGCGTTACGTAGGAGGAAACACCAGGACAGGTTCGTGACACGGATGCACTCTCCTTCTTCTCTGCTCGTCACTGCAATTAAACGCTATTTAAATCTTAACATCGATGTCATGCTGGTGGATAGAAAATATTGTAACGATGGACCTGCTCACCGCTGACATGTGAAACAGCGATATAAAGACAAATGTTCATGTTGTAGTTGCCTTATTTTGAAGTCTGTCTTGTGTTATGAAAGGAGCTATAGAAACTAAACCAATTGATCAATAATGTGCAGTAATGATACATCTCCATATGTTTATGTGCAGCATCACTGCAAAAGTGGTTTGGCTGAGACAAGAAAGGAGGTTATTTTTTTTCCCCTAAATACTTTTGTGTCCCCTCAGGAAAAGGCATCAGCTACATTCTGCAGGAACTGTTCCAGGAGTCTCTGGGGATGAGACAGGACGTGGCCCACATCCTGGTTCTCATTACAGATGGCAGGGCCCAGGATGACGTGGTGCCACCGTCGAGAATCGCACGTGCTCTGGGTGCATGAACGTTTGTCATAAATCATCCTAAATGTTGTTACAAACATGAATATAGTAAAGAAATATATTTCTGATGAATATCTGAAGGTGTTGTATTTACAATCTGTGATTCTCTAGGCGTCAGCATCCTGGCGGTCGGAGTTGCCAATGCGGACATTGAGGAGCTGAATAAAATAGCAACACCTACCAACTACAAGAATATCTTCTTCTCACCAACCTTCGACGACTTCCCCTCTATTGAGAGAGAATTTATCAATAGCATCTGCAGTGAGGAACTACTCTCTGAGTTCAACCTGAAAGATGAGGCAAGATGAAAGTCAGACACATGATATTCATCTTTAGATGTAAATCTTTTACCTAAACCTCATTGGATGCATCAAGACTCCTAAACACACTTTCAATCTCTTTTTCAATCCACTCTTAAAGACTCTGGAAGTGGAAATGCTCTAACGCCGTTATTCACCTGACATCAGTTGTTCACGTTGCCTTCTGACTCTTCTTCAGTTTACTCAGGAGGACACCCCGACTGAAGTCCCAGATGAGCTGCTGAAGCTTCATGGTCCCTGCCCCTCCCAGTGTCTGAAGGTAGGCACAACATCATCATCCTCTTCCTCCTCCTACTGCCCTCATCATCATCATTACCAATGTTAACAACGAGCATCCAAATGTAGATTAGGGTATGAATCATTGCAAGACCGAAGGATACAAATATGCATTGATATTGTTAATTATATCTTCAACAGCAGCACAAGTAATCACAAACTAATAATTACATAATTTGTTTGTTTTATTCAGGGCCAAAAAGGTGAAAAGGTGAGTTAACTGGAATTTGTTTAAAAATTACAGCTATATAGAAATGCGTATAAAAGCATAGTTATTCATTTCTAGTGTTCTTACTCTCGTTTTTCCAGGGAGATGGTTCTGGTCTTGGAGGCCTGGTATGTTTGCATCAACATTCCACTTTTCTTTTCAACGTCATTATGTTTGTTTGTTTGTTTGTTTGTTTGTTTGTTTGTTTGTTTTTAGTTTTCCTACTTTTCTTCTTTTTTTTTGTTGCCTTTCCCATTTTGTAGAGATTTAGGCAAAGCCCTGGCCAGTATGATCCTTTCACTTCCACCAAAGGAGAAGCAGGTGAAAAGGTAAGAATCAACATGCTATTGCTATTGTCAGTGGTGGTTATAAGCATGGCTAGTCACGTAGGTTTGGCTGTATGCAGTAAACATTTTCAGAATGGAAGGTTAATGCAGAGATATTAATGAGTGACGAGCAAAACGTTTGAATGAAAAAGATGTTTCCACAGAAATATTTTGGAGTGATGAGCAAACTTAGTGATATATAAATGCTTTAACCCATAGATACGTACTGGGGAATGATGATCAAGGTTCTTGAATACATTTCTGACCTCTTGAAACATTTCTTCATGGTCCAGTTCTTCATTGCCTTTTAAAAACAAATATTTAGCAAATTATTTTTAAAAAATTAACATAAAGACAAAAGACTAAATGCTACAGAGGCGAGTTAAGATGACTATTATGATTACTAATATAGAGAAGACCAAAGCATCTATGAACAGATGTTCCTATGATGCTGAATCATGCCTACAGACTGATGAAGGTGTGTTTACTGCTGCAGTCCAGTGTTGGAACTGCACGTTTTCATTGGTTCAACTCTGTCAAATTGCTTTTGGAATAACTTTTTTCATCTGCACTGATTCCAGCCTCATAAACTGGCTCTAACTGCTGTGTTCGTCAGTTTCCTTTACTGTGTTTGCTATAATTTGATTTTCCAGGACAGACTAAAATGTTTTAATATGGCAGGGACCTCCTGGAGCAGATGGTATACCTGGGTTGCCGGGACGACCGGGGAGAGCTGGACCTCCTGGTTCTGCGGGCCAGCGGGTAACCTCATTTATTTAAAAAAAATTTACTCTGACTTGTTTTAGGTTCATTTCATTTTTCTCTGGGTCTGAAAATAATGTTTGCTTTGTTTTTCAGGGCCTGCCAGGCATTCCAGGCGATATGGTGAGATGGAAATAGATTTATGACATAAAAAATGAAAATACTTTGTTGTGAGAGACTAAAACTCGAATCTTTTAAATTTGACATCTCGTCTTGAAAGGCAATGTGTGTTTGAATATTGTTCACATCTGTTAGAATGATGCTATGTTCACATTTCTGTCCATGACAGGGTCCAGCTGGACTCCCGGGTTCAAAGGGACAGAGAGGAGAGCGAGTAGGTCTAACGTTAATGTTCATCCATACTGATTGCTTTCTGTTCAAATTTGATCTCATGAGACATTCGTCTCCTGGATTTTATCTACTTTGGTTCTTTTTTTTTTTTAAATTAGGGAGAACCTGGTTACGTTCTAGCCAGTGCAGACACAAATTTTGTTCCTGGACGAAAAGGAGAGCCTGGATCTTCGGTGAGTCTTGACAAATTTTAGAATAAAAAGTTTTTCAGCAGTGAACTTTGGGACATTTCAAAAAATTTCATTTTCCAGGGTCCTCAGGGGCCTCCTGGTTTACCAGGTGTCAAGGGAGCTCCTGGACAAAATGGTCAACCAGGGCTACCAGGGCCACAGGGAATATCGCTGAAGGTAAAAAAAAAAATCTCCAAATGCTTTCACAACATAAAGATGTCCCACCACTTATTATATATTGTTAATACAAGCACTTTTTGTTTTTTACTGAATGTTATGTGTAGGGAGATCCTGGGGAACCAGGAGCAAAAGTGAGTACGAGGGCTTTTATTAGCTGCACTGGAGAATTTAATTAACAGAATATATATCATGCATATAAATTTGGGCTGCTTGCATATGAATCCCGTTTTTAATCTGATAATGCTTTCATTAATTTTGAAAGGGCTTACGTGGGAAGCCGGGCCTGAAAGGAGACAAAGGAGAGTCGGGAAGAGATGTAAGCACACAGTTGATAAAATTATTGGAGGTTGCAAAGAACATTGAACAAGACAAATTAAAGATTAAAGATTAAGAGTCGACCTTTGAAAAATAATTAGTGAATTTTGGGAGGTTTTTTGTTTTTTTTTCACGCACACGTATGCAAATGATTGCAGGGTATAGCGGGTCTGCCTGGTCCAATTGGCCTCGACGGCGTGCCGGGTTTACCTGGGCAGAAAGGAGAGAAGGTAAAAAAAAAAAACAGCTACAAGTTTACACTTGACCATAAAAACACAAATACGACACTCAGTAATCATTAATTTATTGCAGGGCGAGGAAGGAATCGGCATACAGGGTGTTCAAGGTCCCCGAGGAGAACCAGGAGAGAAGGTTCATGACAGTGAAAGCCCACTTTAAAAAACAGAATATTTGATAGTATTATTTTATTTAATTTTTGATACAATAAAGCATTTTTTGTAAAAAAAGAAAAATGCTTTGAATGTACTAAAATGAAATCCAATTTTTGCCTAATTGTTTTGCAGGGAAATATTGGTTTAATAGGACCAGTTGGGCCCAAGGTAACAGTTTGGAGATTACTTTTGAACATAAAACACTCTGTTAGTTCTTTAATGGACTGTGGAATTTATCTCTTAAGGGTGATCGTGGTGAGCACGGTGTCCAGGGAATCATCGGTCCACGGGTGCGCACTTTATCATTATCTATTATTGGAAAGCTGGCAATGATTTCCTCTAGGTTCTTACCCTCCAGTGCATAGGAATTAATTGCAAAGTATCCTCATGAGTTGACACTGTGCATTTTTTAACAAAGGATGATTATTGTGAAAAAATCTGTGATGAAAGGATTCATTTTCTTCCCTGCAGGGGAAAAAGGGATTCAAAGGGGAGCAAGGGGACAAGGTGAGAGCATCCCGTTCACATGTCCGCTATTTAACCCAGGATTAATATGATGGAGAATAAAATATGAAGAAAACAGAAACATGTTAGCATGTTCAAGAATATTTAAAAATTAGATTAAAAGAAATTGTTTTGCATTTCCAGGGAGAACGAGGAGATTTGGGACCAATAGGACCTCAAGGACCTACAGTGAGTGCGTCAGATAACATATTGTATATTATTCACACTACTTGTAAAATAGTTCCCTAAGAAAACAAAGCAGTGATAATTGTTCCCATTTACTCACCTGAGCCTCTTAAAATCTACCCTGAAAGTCTACTTTGATTACAATGCCAGCTAGGAGAAGAAGAAAATAACATTGTTTTCACTCAACTCCGACTACTGGCCAAAAAATTGTTTTCTGTCTCTGTGCAGACATTTAATTTGATAAATAAATAATCAAGGAAGCCGTTTTGTTCTTGGTTTTCGAGGTTAGGTTTTATCCATGATTTTTATTATACGATAGAATTGTGAGCCAAACGTTAAAGCTCAGTGGGCATCTTCAGCAAATGGATCATTTTGCCCTGCATCAGTGATTTTTAATTTGAGGCAGCGTAGGCTTTTGTGAAAGCCAGTCGTGATAAACAGACGTCCTGAGGACCATATTCCTGCCTTTTTTGTCGCATTCTTTCATTTAAAAAGTTTTGTTTTAGCAAAATAGCAAATATAAAATTGCTTATGAAATGATTTCAGAAGAAGAATATATAAATGATGTTAAAAAACTTTTAGCAGTGAAGTAAAAATCCAAATAATTCACAATCATTTTTCATTTCATTTGATTTTTTCAGGGACTGACTGGGCCAATGGGGTTAAAAGGAGATGAGGGTCCCAGTGGGGCCCCTGGAGATCCTGCCAAGGGTGTAAGAAAACTAAATAGATAGAATGATAGATACATACTTTATTAATCCCGGAGGAAATTGCAGCCAATGCACTAATTCACTCAATTAAGCACCTGATTTTTTTTTTTTGTCATCATGGCAGATAATCGGCCCAACTGGAAAAAAGGGTGCAAGGGTAAGTAACCAGAGTTAGTTTTATTTTTATTATTTTCATCAATAGAACTAAGTTGTTATTTTTCTAAGAATCTAACACTGAACCTCATCAGGATTACATGACTGTTCTGATCAGATTTGCTTACAGCGGCCTGAAAGAACAAACCCAACTTATTTTGTTTCAGACATTGCTCAACTTTTATTGGTGCATAGAAACATGTGACCCCATACTTCTCCATCTGTGCTCCACTTTTAAACTTGGGATTGTACTATAATTCTTATTAAGTTTACATATTTTCCATTTGTCAGGGAGACATTGGTCCAGTTGGCCCCACGGGACCCCAGGGAATTAAGGGTGAACAAGGAGACAAAGGAGAGAAGGTTATTTCTGAGGAATACCTCAAATCATACTTTTCTTGTTTTTTGTGTTTCAGTATTTTTCAGATTTACCTATAAAAATAGCATTTATAGCTGTTGGGATGGATAAAAACACACATATGAGTTGTTTTGATGTTTACAGGGAAGCCCTGGTTTTGGGATTCCGGGACAGCGAGGTCCAAAGGGGGAAAACGGTGAGAGGGTGAGTCACCATTGACCATCGGAAGCTATTATGTCATTATATAATAGTGAAGCAGAAAATAGCCATTAACCAATGTTATGTTTATGTTTAATCCATTTTATTACTGACAGGGAAATGTTGGTTTGTCTGGAAAACCAGGACCAAAAGTAAGTGAAACCATTTTGCTTGAAAAAGTAAAGCCACTCTGTAAAGACAACTGGTAACAGATGTTAACATGTCTTCATATTGGTCTACCTCATCGTCCAACTGGCTAATATTTTAATTTGACGTTAATTGTCAGGAGTTCTTCGTTACACATGGTAACATTTTGAAACCCCCCAGTGTCTTGAAGCAGAAGTCATGTGTTTGTCCAGGGCCAGGACGGTTCTAAAGGTGACAAAGGCGATGTTGGATTACCCGGAAATCCTGGAGAACCAGGATTAAGAGGTAAAGATGTAAGTAAATCCTGAGTAGCTGTCACAGCAATGATATAAGTTATTGTTTAAAAAAAAAAAAATGTGGATAAGATTCCCTGGCAATTTCTTCTGTAGAATATTTTATATAAGGAGAGAATTATTGGTGTTAATTCAAACATAAACCATTTCCTGTAGCAATTGTATTTGCATATTAAATGATTCATTTGAAATGACGCTCAGGAAAACAGCCTTTAACCATTGTGTCAGACATATTGTAGGAGTTTGTACAGTATTTGTATTTGGAATATTGTTTGCAGTTACTGTTTACTTCTCGTGTAGGGAACATCTGCAGCTAAAGGAGACCAAGGAATCAAGGTATCTTGTGTGTGTGTGTGTGTGTGTGTGTGTGCGTGCGTGCATGCGTGCGTGCGTGCGTGCATGTGTGTGTATTTGTTGTTTTTAGATAGCTAAATCAATGCTGATTAATCTTAATTTTAAAAACAAGTACAATAAAAACACGGTACCTTCACAGTTACATTATTTTGTGCATAACAGGGTGAACAGGGACCAGCTGGAGAGCCTGGTGACAGAGGAATTAAGGTATTTCATGTTTTCTAAGATTTTCAAGACTGAAGAAACATCCAATGGCATGAATGTTCTTTTATGCAATTATTTTTCATAAACTGTTGATGAGAAGCTCTTTACCCGTTTAACGCCATTGTTCGTATTAATCAGGGTCCGCTGGGGTTGCCAGGGCGACCAGGGAACCCAGGAGAAAAAGGGGATCTTGGAAGCCGTGGTCTGACAGTAAGATATTTATAATAAATTATATTAAATAAACTTCAGTTATTTTCCACAAACCTTACTGCTCAGTGTATTTTGAAGAGTCAGTGTAATAATTCAGCTCAACACCACCACCACCACCCCACTTCAAGATAAGCTGTAAGTTATTTCTTTCCAAAGGGAAGTGATGGAAAGAAAGGCGACAAAGGCGAGCCGGTATGTTTGTATTCTCATCTCTCTCTCATTCATTTTCACAACCTGCTATCACCCTGTATGATTTCTGCTTTGATACATGCAGTAATTAAGTCTGTCGGTTTGTGCGTGCCACCCATCGGTGAACACACTCGTCCTCCTTTGTGTAGTAAAGATAAATCGTGTTTATCGCTGTAGCATTTTAGATTTTAACTGTGTTTTCTTGTACTTTTCTCCAAGGGGAAACCTGGACCACCTGGACAACAGGTAAACAAAGCTCTTTTGTCATTTTTGACAGCTTCCCATCAGCTCAGCCATGTGTGACGTCATATGAAAGCTCATAAAGAACAAAATAAAAACAGCACTCTCCTAAAAGACGTTAGAAAATAAATGTCTATTCTCAATCACCTTTATATTGCATGTTAATTAGCAAAGTAACTTTGATTTTTTTTTTTTTCACATCAGACTGTCGCAGAAAACAACATACTAACACGAGTGATTAAGGTAAAGGATAAAATACGAAAAAAATTCACAAATCCACAAAATTCTTTGATTTTCTTAAATGACTTCAGATTTCACGCCTCTCCTTTTCTTCTTCTTTGTTTCTGTGCTTCAGGGTGAACCAGGAGATCCTGGTCAGCCTGGTTTGAGAGGAGAACCGGGTCTGCCTGGGCCAAGAGTGAGCATCCTATGTTGTGCTTCAAGTTCCTTAATGTTGTATAATCTAAATTTAATCCCTTGATGAACTTTAAATTTAGTACAAAACTTGGTAGGATTCAATAATTAAACACCTTGAATCAGCTCAACATGAGTATTTGGCTCTAACCTCAGGGTCCAGAGGGGAAACCTGGATTACCAGCACCATCACTGGTTTGTGTAATCATCTTTCTTATTTGTATTTCTTTATGTTACTCTTCTTATTGGATATGAAACTGTTTTCTTTACAGGGTGGAGGAAGACATGGACTCGATGGTTTACCTGGGCAACCAGGAATGAAGGTTATTCAACTCGTGCATCACAATTTGACTTGTGTTATTAAATTCCGCCCATGGAAATGGCATTGGGTTGTGTATGGACTGAATCACAAAATGTTTCTTAACTGCAGGGTGACCCTGGACTGACAGGAGATCCTGGTCTGGTGAGTGCATCAGTGTTTTTTTTGTGTGTAAGGTTACCCTTGGTTCATAACATAATTTATTTATATATGACATAATGCAAAGCTGTGTCACCCATCAATCCAACCGATGCAGACATTCATAAAATTATTTGAAAAACCCAGACTATCCATCATAGATTCACAAAGAAGTACAAATATATTTCTTAGTTACGTATTTTTTCTGATATCCAGATGACGACAGCCTGACTTTTTTCTGCTCCAGAAAGCAGAGAAAACAGACAAATGTGTAATAAACTGAGAGCATAAAAGCTTTTTGTCTTGCTGTCTCTGTGTTATCTGAACTCCACAAATACATTCATGAATGAAAAGCGAAGATGCAGTGACTCTGACTCCTGGAATCTTTATTAATTTAATTCAGACTTTTTTTTAATGACTTTCTCATGTGTGTAGTTTTTGATGTTTGGATATGATGGTTTTTTTAATAATCTTCTTTATTTCGTTTGTATGTCATACTACTGCTGTGTGTCTGTGCTGTGAGCAGAGGGGAGATAAAGGAGATCAAGGCCGCGTAGGGATTGCTGGAATGCCAGGTTTACCAGGAACTCCAGTAAGCGTCACGCTACCTTTTTTTTTTAAATTACCATTTTTAATTGTTATAGTCAGCACCATGAACAAGTTACACTGTCTTAAAAATATGATTCTGATTTTTCTTGTTTTATTTCACCCACAGGGGAGACCTGGCATTGATGGGAAGAGAGGCCTGCAAGGGAAAGATGTGAGAAACTTTTCCACCTTTTGCAGCACTATGTTGTGTGTCATCCTGTGGCTATTTTTTTTTATATTTTCTGGCTTTATATGTATGGTAGTTTGACAGTTTTTGACTATGAAGGTGTTTGGACTCATATAAAAATGTATTTTTATTTCACAGGGAGAAAAAGGACTTCAAGGAGATGACGGCAAAAAGGTTCTTCAACTTTATCACGATTTATGAAAACTTGAATGTAGCTTTTTTTAAGCACAATTTTCCTGTCATTGCAGGGGGACAAAGGGGCTGCAGGTACACATGTAAGTGGTTTAAAAATATCAGATATGAACTTACAGTGTTGAGAAAAAGTGATTTCAGGCCCTCTTTCTGCCTCCTTAGGGTAAAGATGGCAGCAAGGGCGAACCAGGACCTCCAGGTTTGCCTGGTAGGCAGGTGCTGGTCACCCCGGAGGTAAGACGATCATTATATCAATTAGTTATTGATCGATGACTTCAATTTTTCATACTTCTTAACCTTTTTTCCTGAAAAAGAGCGACAAAAAGTACATTGGCTGTGTAGCATGTACATCAGGTCATTTCAACGCGCATCTGTTCTTAGGGCGCCACCGTAGACGACATCCGAGAAGCTTTTCCAATCCCGATGGGTCCCCCAGGAGCTACTGTGAGTTTGTTACTTACATTTCCGTGAATAATGCCGCATTATTTCAGCTGCTGAATGGCACCATTGATATTGCTTGCATCGCATCTGAGTCATCATCCAGCCACGGCTAGGGCGCTTTTTATTACAGGCTGTCAAGCTTGATGTCACACTTTGTAGATACATATTCCAACGTCTCACTCTTCTGTTTCTATGTGTTTAGGGGTCACCGGGAATGAAGGTAAGATCATAATTGAGTTTACAAAACTCAGGGATTTGAAGAATAGCAGCTCATTCCTTTTTTCTTTTTTCTTTTTTTTTTTTGCAGGGTGATAAAGGAGAAATCGGCCTGAAAGGCAACAAGGTAGTGCATCAGTGTTATACCTCACAAATACATGAATACTGAAATGAAAATGACATAATCCTCACTGCATTTAATTAAATGCTCCTGTAGGGTGAAGCTGGAGCTTCTGGAAAAGCTGTTGAGATGAAGGTGAATAAAATATTTGGTAATTGCAGATTTTTTTTGAATGCATGGGTTAATTCTGCACTTTGAGCAACATATTTATTCTCTTCTGTAGGAAATTGAATTGATGTTTGAAGCCTATGGTATAAAGGTGAGTCAGAGCATGTTCAGGTTGACTGGATTTCCTGTTCTGAACCGTATTCGAAACTTCTTCTCAGTTGTCGTTGCTGAAGGCTTTGATGGACAGACTGCTGCAGGAGGGCATGGAGGATGTGCTTCATTTGCTTTCCCCAGAAAGAACAAAAGAAAAAGCAGAAACCCCAACCTCCAATGTCATCACTGAGCACACAGTATGTAAACAATACTACAACTCTTTTTATTCAATTAGTACAAAACGGTTAAAAAAAAATAAAAAAATAAAAAAAGGAGTGGCCAATAAACTAATACAGTTTTTATTTTTATGATCAGAGTTCAGTGGATTTCAATTTCTCCAGCCAACCTCTGTCAGAGCTGGAAACCAATGAGGATCTTGATTTAGATGATCTGCTTCCAGAGCCTGCATTAGTTGTAAGTAGTGTCAAAATCTAAAACACAACTTTGAATGTAATTTTCTTGAATAAAAGGGTTAAAATCTACCTGTAGAATAATATTATAAAGCAGGTTGAGGACTTTGAGATTTTTATACCAGAGCTTCAGTAATTTGCTTCATCTTGTGTTGCAAATCCAGGAATAAGTAGAAAATTTGATTTGTTCCTTTTATTGTGTTTCTGTGTGGAAGAAGGTGAAGTACAGTACAGCAAAATCACCCGCTGCCATCACGACCGTCAATACAACTTGTCCAAAATTTAATTTCCCCCCACTTCCCCTTTTTTTTTTAAAATATGAAGGACAGCTTAAATGAAACCACAGAGGATTCTACTTTATGGAATGTGACTGCGCTGAATGGACAGGAGGATCTGAACAGGGTGGAGACGAGGTCAAACGGATCCACAGGGACGGAGGTGGTGGACGAAAACGGTGACAGTGTAGCTTCTCTCAGAATAAATCTGACTATAACCAACTCTTCTTTCAATTACACCACATCCCAGGAGGTAATGACTACAAGTGGAACAATGTTGATAATTACCTTCTGTATATTGATTATTCCCAATTAATATATACTGGAAATCTTGCCTGACGTGTAATATTTACGTTCATGTGATGACTAAGCAGTAAGAGTTCACACACTTCTGTCAGACGGTTTCAGGTTTGCCTCACGCTGTGGTGGAGACCGTTCTCCTCAGTCAGGAAGACTCTCTGAAGAAGAACTCAGGAAAGAAGAAGAAGAACCGGGAGCGTGTGAAGGTAACGCCACCGGATATGTTAACCGCACATTCAGGTTCAAAAAGTATTGTGTCATCTGTTATAGAAACCTAAAACATAATGATGAATAAAAATGTAATGTCTATTACTCAAGGTGCATATTATTGCGTGTTTTAGCTCATAACCCCCCCCCACACACACACACACACACACACACCTTGCAAGCATTCACACATAAGTTAGAATGAAAATCAAATTCTATAGACATTTATTTTAAACAGATATGTAAATCATTTCCATCTCACTACTTTAGCAGATAAATGTTTAAAACCAATAGATATTACCCCAAATCAGTTTCTAATTTATCCTAAAGACATAATGAAGTTTTTAAATCCTGGTCATTAGGTACAGTATGTCTTAAAAGTCAGCTGAAACATGCAGAAACATGCACCTTTAACACATTTCTAGGTAAAGGTATTGCATTACTTTTTGCTAATAACTACTTATTCCTCTTTTAAATATCTCCCTAAACCATCAGCCCGTAGCTCCACACCTGATCACCGACTATAGCATGCAAAAGCCTTCATCTTTTTTCTCTCTGACTGTGAACCTTTTAACCAGGGCAAAGGAAATAAAGGACGACATAAGAGGCAGAGACAGCGCCTGGTAAATGTCCTAAAACTAACATCTCACCCTGTATTTATTGAAACTTTGCATGAGGTGGCATGAAAATGCAACTGTAATCATAATGGCCTTACTTTTTAAAAAATATATCAAAAAGATTGAACCAATTATTATATTTATTTGATGAACTGTAATTTGTCTAGACAGCCATGTCCTCATTATACTGTGAACAGATTTGATTGTCACAAATGATGGTCTGTGATGAGATCCAGTGTCCACATATAATTATTTATCTCCTGTATCTCAAGACAAGTGCTGACAGCCTGCAGGAGGAGGAAGAGGAGGAAGACGCCTTTTATAGCGGCGAAAAGTACAGTTACGATTACCAGGTGGGTAGCTGTTCTGGCCCTTGGGTAATTCAAGATCTGTGGGAAACTTCACTTTAATGCAATGAGCGATGATGTGTGGACACTGTGGGCGAGTTGTCTCAGTGGGGGTCGACTTATTAACACACCGGTTAATCAAGACGCACGCTTTTTTTCTATTTTCCTCAGTTTCTAATCTGTTACTCGAGAGCCTCTTAATGACACACCCACTAGCTGAATTAATAATTGGAAATAAATGACTCTGTCGCCACGGTCCTCTGCATCTGCTTCACACATCACCTGCCGGCGGGTCTGTAGGTGTCATAATGATGATTTTTTTTTTCTTTCTTTTGTGCTGAACAGGAAGAACTTCACCGGGTTCACTCCGCCAGCGTGCTGCAGAGGAGGGATGACAGACAGGTAACCGTCCTTCAGACAACACGGTCTCATCTGTTTCACCTCGATTGGACAGTATGAAATGTTCTCCGTGTTTTTAATCACATGCAGCTTGAAGTCCAAACAGTAGATAAAATCCAGTAGATAAAAAGCTGAACATTACCAATCCTGCAGGACAGGTAATGGCAAAACCTCATTTGTCATCGTAGGATTGTACCCTGATAGAAAGGAAGCAGAGACAGCTGAGCTCACATTTGCATTTTTATATTTGTGTTGTCTTTGTCTTAGCAGGAGGAACGATTGGGTCCTGCCCGCCAACAAGCCTCCGATCTCCCTTCAGTGTCCCCTTCAGAAAGAGGCTCAAACAAAACACTTGTAAATGTATGATTTATTAGAAGATCATGTAAAGAGATCTGGAGTAGACAGGAAAGGAAAGGAGTGGGGAGGGGAGAGGAAATGTAAAATATTGTATAGTATTTATTATGTAATATACAGTATATCATATATTACATAGTATGTGACTACAGGGGGATCATCTATAAAAGAATTAATAAAACTCAGTTGTGAAAATGAAATGCATTTACGGCCACACTCAGCCTCTTATAACACAATGTACCTCTTTAATTTACATCTCCTCTCTCATATAATCAATGAGACCCTAAATTATATTCAATATGTTGTATCACACTAATCAAAAACTTTGGAAGACACTAAAATTTTTTAAAATATTTATTAAAAAAATCTTTAAAAGATTTAAAACTTTTGAAGTGGTGCTATGACCATGTAATTACCATCTCTTCTTCTTATCATGACCAGGGTGAAGTGTCACCACCTGCAGCTGCCGTCACCACAGAAGAACCACACAAGGTACAATGTGGATTTATTCCTGCTGTGAACTGAAAATCTCTGAAGCTTATTGCATGCTCTATGCTGCCTGCACCTTCTCATCTTGCTTTCTCCTGTGAAAATTTCACCAGTGCAAAGCAGATGCACCTATTTGTTGATGTAATGTGAACACTATGGGGACAAAAATAAAAATACAGAGAGTTACTTTTAATATCTGTCTCTCTCTCTCATTTTTTTTAAACAGGGCATCTCTTAACTCCCAAGAGATTGCAACTATAGCAAGTTATGCATTCATAAGAAAACACACACCACACGGGGGAGTGCGATTAAACTGTGAAAACTGACCTGACCGACGTTTCACGAGGAAGGACTTCTTTCTACACAGAGACGATGTCACTCAATCAAACTTATGGCCTTTCATGAAGGCTTCAATAATAATAAGAGTTATGTAAAAAAAAACAAAAGAAAAAATCACAGCTGTAAAATTGTTTCCTTATTGCCATTTAACATTTTTATTCCACTTTAAATACCAGCGTAGTCTTTAATTTACTTACTTATGACTTGTAATTTATTTATTAAAAAAAATGTTGCCTAAACCTAAAATTTCATGAAACACATTTATATTTCCCTTTTGATACGCTGTAATGTAATTTTATTTATTGAAATCTGAAAAATATGTTATGTTATTGATTCACAACATTATTGTCTATCGATATATTGTTCAAAATGTAGTTTTTGCAGCCTGGTCAAAAGCTCTTTTCATTGGTGAAATTTTTCTCTGTTATTGCAGTGTTTGTGTTTAACCTCTCTGTGCATGTATCACCCAGTAAAACTGTTGAAATAACTCTCCAAGCAAGCCTGTGTCTTTTTTTCTCATATTCCCACATACATCTTATGAAACAGACCTGCTGTTTGATTGGACGGGATAAAATTATTCTTCTAAAGCTAAGTTTTTGGACATTGTCAGGTGCCTCGAAATCAAATCAGGATGAAGAAGAGTGTCCCCTGGCCTGATTCCATGGTGAGTGTTCTAAAGAATATGCTAAAAAAAAATTCAGAGCACACTTATTTTAATTTCAGCAGCAGGAAAGTGAGTAAACACAACAGTAAAGACAGTAAAGTAAAGAGTAAAGTAAACAGTAAAGACTAAAATTATGATTAAGACCTATGAATATATTAGTTTATGTTTTTCATAACCTGTTTTTCTGAAGAAGGAAGAAACCTCCAACCTTCAAATACGTACCACGAGGCAGAGGCAGGGAACGGAGGAGGAAGAACAAAATGCTGAAGAAGAAAGAGAGATTTTTGGAGGAGTGGAACCGACTGTGGCTGGAGAGGTGGACGTGTGGGAGATGGAAGAAGGAGAAGCAGAAACAGGACCTGGTACTATCTATGGGGAGGAGGAAGAGGAGGAGGGCAGCGGGGACGATGGCTGGGAAATGGAGGAGGACGTTGATCAGGAGACGGTAGGACGGGAGAAGGAGCTGGACCTGGAGGAGCAGGGGGAGAAGGAGTGGACCGAGGAGGAGGGGGAGACAGACTTAGAGAGGGAGGAGTGGGAAAGGAGGAGGGAGGAGATGGAGAAGAGGGGAGAGGGACGATACGACGAGGACACTGGACATCCTTACCCGTACCCTCCAGAATATTTTTACCTGAAGGTAAGAGTATTATTGCTCACAAAGTAATCTGATTACCATTAAATACTTCTAGTCAGACTAAGAATCTGAGTTCATTTATGTTATTCTCTGCATTCCTTGTGCAACAGGGGCAACCAGGTGAGACTGGAACCCCGGGACAAAAGGTGACTAAGGATCATTCTAAGCACTGATCATACCTTATTAATCACTGATGTCTTTATTAATCCATAGAAACAATCAACAGCAACTAACTTGTACTAAACCCATTTAAATTACATGTAGAGGAGTAGGAGTGTTTACATTTATGCAACTGAAACCCTGATTTAAAGGGTTAGTTCACCAAAAATGCGTGTTTTGGGTGAACTGTCCCTTTAAACAGAAACCTATATCCTTAGAAATCATCCCTCTGATTTAAGGTGTCGTTATTGTAAGATCGCAGAGCAGGAATGACAGTCGCCACATGAAATGTGCCACCAGCTCATAAAAATATAATCACTGCTCTCCACATCTACCCACAATGCATCAGTGAATTACATCAGAGCTCAGGGATAACTTCTCTCCCGTCTCGCCTGTCAGTAAAGCCAGCTGACTCCAGGGCTTTGCTGTCCTCTCTGCTCTATTTCTGTTCAACTGTGACATTAAAGCAGACATGAATAATTCCCCTTGTTAAGCATGATGACGACTTATTTTTTATTTCAAATTGCTCTTTGTTTATTTGTTGCCATGTGCTTCAACTTTCTTCTCTGTCTCTTTTTTGCAGGGTGAAATTGGCGAAAAGGGACAGAAGGTAGATAGAGATTTATTTAAATGATTCTCTATATGTAGTGCTTTTAGTTTATTGCTTTCATTTTTGTTTGTGTGTGTCTATGCTTTTAGGGAGAGCCCGGAATCGGCCACAGGGGTCCAGAAGGCCAGGCTGGAACCCCGGGACAGAAGGTGAAACTTCCCTCCTTCCTCACTCGTCCAAAGTAAAAGAGAGAAAAGGAGAACAGGAACAATCTCTTGTTTTAATGTTCTTTTCTAAATCAATTAATCCCTTCTGTCTTTTCCACCAGGTTCGCTTTGATTGACTTTTGTCTCGTCGTGATTGTGATTAAGGAATTTAATTGAATCAGTGACTCACTTCCTCTATTTAAATTGTGTTTAGCATACGTATAAACTGATAAAGGAAAGGACAGTGTTTGAAAGCAATTATTCAAAGCTAATAGAACTGAACAATTACATAACAGAAATAACATTTAACTCTTTCAAACCATCCTATTTGTTATCTTCTCTTCTCTCTTCAGGGTGAACCAGGTGAGCCGGGGCCTCCAGGTGCCCAGGGTGTCCAAGGTATCCGGGGGAATGCAGGAACTCAGGGCCCTCCAGGCCAGAAGGGTCACCCAGGGGACCCAGGAGAGCCAGGTCGAGAGGTGTGTCATTATACATTCCATGTTACCATTACATGGTTAAAAAATCAGATGGTGACAGTAAAATCCACTGTGTTATAACTATGAATGAAGGCCTGTGCCGTTCTTTTATGCAGGGTGAGAGGGGTAGAAGGGGGAAGAATGGCTCACCTGGAGCGCCTGGACCTCGAGGAGCCACAGGAACTAAAGTAAATAGAACAAAATATCTAAATAATCTTTGCAAATGCTTTCATCTTATTTTACGAACTTTTTTCACAGAGCTTGCCGCTCTAAAGAAATACTCTTAATCGTATCTTCTTCATCTACTTCAACTGCATGTAACAGGGTTCTCCTGGAGTATCTGGAGTAAAGGGAGAAAAGGTACAAGGCAGCCCTTTTATTTTGTTCAATCGATGGGGATATTAAAGGAACTCCTAGGCCTCTGCTTATTTTTAATTTTCTTTTATCGGTTGTACATCGTCTTGTGTTCCTCTTCTTCAGGGTGACAGTGTTCCTGGGGAGCCTGGTGCTCGGGGGTTGGCGGGATTCCCAGGTAGAAAGGTGAGCTATCTACACTTTATACGCCAGTTTGAACTGGTGCATCTGAGTTCCAGTGGCTGGTTAGGATTTTTATTCAGGCTTATGACATACAATATGACATCTTAACATTCATTTACTGTCACTTGATGAGGCAGAAATCTTGTTTTTTTTCTTTGTTTTAACAGGGAGAAAGAGGCCTTCCAGGTGTTAAAGGAGCTTCCGGGTATTTAGTAAGCAACTCTCCAAAACCATGCAACTGAGCAGCAGAATTAATTTAAAGCGTTTCCCTGATGTTCATTTGGAAACAACTACTCTTTTTTTTCTAATCAGGGTCCGAAAGGTTTCCGTGGCAGCAAAGGCGAAAAGGTAATTTATCTAAATTATTTTTTTCTGCTCACCTACAGGACTGAATAAATCATATTGGGTATCTGTTAAACTACATTCTCCACCTTAACCAGAGGCGCCCCAGATTTATTGTCCTGTTCTATCATTATTGCCTGCAGAGATGATAGATAATGCAATTTTATATCGAGGTATCAGTATGTTATAACCTCATCTAATGAACACAGTGACATCATACATTTAAATATTCACGCTGTGTTCTGACCTCTTTCACCCCAAAATGTTTTCACCCTAATGATCGCAAATAGTAACTCGTTGTTTTTCAATTAACACAGCGGTCGCTCTTAAAAAAACTCACCATGATGCACTAAAAGCAATCAAGATACCGCCGTGTCAGAGATGGGGACACATCAGGGAACTTACCGACCTCGTCAGCGTGAAAGCGCGACACGTGACTAGCATTCCTTTCTGTCCTGACCAGGTTGTGTCGACAGGAATGACGGCTGAAGAGACAAGTGAATGAGGATAACTGTTTAATGTGTTTAAGTCTGTCAGAGGGCGTTCTGTGCTTGGATACATCAGGGAGATAGTGATTGGAGGGTGTCTAACCTGGATTAATCCCGCAGTGGCGTTCAGATGCTGGTGGCGGTGGTGGCCAATGACTCTGCTGAGACTCATTTTGCTAAAGAGACGAACAAAATGATGACAAGGAATCTGAATAAACGTCTTGATTGAACTTTCGCCCGTCAGATTTTCATCCCATATTTTGTTCACACCTATTGTTCATCCGTCAAATTTCACCAAATCTTTTCCGTCTCGTCTGCGACAGACATTCATAACATTTTATCAAAGGTGGGTTTTATTGCCTTGTGAAGGGATTTATTAAAATGCGGTGAGGCCTCAACACTTTTCTTGTTGCAGCAGCAGTACAGGGAGATAAAAGTATTAAAATATGTTGTGTACTTTTGTTGACACCTGACGTTTGAATAGTATGGAATGGTGAAAATTGATCTTATAAGTATTCTTTCTTTACAGGGGGAACGAGGATCACCGGGCATCAGAGGAGAAAGGGTAAGTTAGCTTTTGCGTTTTTTATTGTATGTAGATAATTCTTTATAATTTGCTGCAGAGCAATTCACAACAGGATTGGCTGTGCTTCATAAAATGTATCCTTTCCTCCCCTTACAGGGGAGTGTGCTTCAAATCCAAGGCCCACGTGGATTTAAGGGATCTAAAGGAGATGCGGTGAGATCCTATTGAAATTGTTGTTATTTATGCTATTCACAACATAAGAGGAGTAAATCTAGTCATCCAGTAGAACTTCATTTAATCAGAAAAGCTTAAACACTGATGGCCAGTAAATGTAAAGCCTATAAACATGCAGATACAGAAAATATCTATGAAACGTTTAGCTTATGCTTTGATTCAGGGTGAGCGAGGAGCACCAGGTTTTGATGGCGATAAAGGAGAAAAGGGTGAAGACGGTCCTCCTGGAGTCAAGGTAAAAAAAATTATAACGGAATCAGAGCCTGAAAATGCAACTTCTTTCACACTTTTACTCATATACTGTAAAAATATTGGAATTTATTGAAATCATTTTCTCACTTTAAGGGTGTTAAAGGCGATGCAGGCACTAAGGGTGCATTGGGCCGGTTTGGACCACGAGGGCCAGTTGGTCAAAAGGCAAGTAAGACTTATGTTGTTCATATTTTAACAACATTAATTTATTCATTAAACACTTTTATGAAACTACTGTGAAATTGTCTTTGTTTCCATCAGGGAGACCCAGGAGAGCCTGGAATCAACGGAGTGATGGTAAGGTGGAGCTGCAGTGTGAACAAACAAAGATCTGCTATTTGTTAATATTTTTATGCATAGGTCAGAATCACCTGCACATCTGTGATGTGATTTAAGGGTCGTAACGGGGATCACGGAGTGGATGGAGCAAAGGGAAACAAAGGAGATTTAGGTCTACAAGGACAGAAAGGCAATCAGGTACACTGAAGAGCAATATAAAATGAATTCCCGTTTCCTTTTTCTTCAGGATACTTTCAGCTAATCTTTACTTTTAACTTTTACATGTATGTTTTTTTTCTGCAGGGTGATCACGGAGAGCCGGGCTCTCCGGGAGATAAAGGAGCGAAAGGAGAGAAGGTGCAAGAAGTTGTTATGCATCAAAGTCTTCTCACCTTTGTCCCTTGTGCTGCTTTACTGTGTTTCAGGTTTCCTTATTTTTGAAGATATATCTATAATATAATCCCTGTTTTACCTGCTGTTGCAGGGTTTCAGAGGTTTACCTGGAAGCGCCGGGATTCCAGGCCTGAATGGAGAGAAGGTTAAGCCTCATTAGCATCTGATTAGATTAGAAAGAGACATCAATGAATGCCATATGGAGAAGTAATGTAAGTTACATAGATAAATGTGTGTATTTATCTTGGTGCTGTTGGAAAACAGGGAGATATGGGACTCCCTGGTAGCCCTGGAATACCTGGTCTGAATGGACTCGCAGGCCTGAAGGTAAATATTCAGGTGTGCCCACATTTTTCTTCGTTCCTTCCGAAATAAATTCAAAACGTTTCTTAATTTAGGGTGATAAGGGCGATGGAGGAAAGAACGGTGCTGATGGCAGTCAAGGAATGAAAGGAGAAAAGGTTAGAAAAACATCATCAGCATCTCTGGTCGCTTTATTCATTGCTGGACTCCCAGGATGTGTCACTGTGGTCATTTCTGTCCTTACACTGTTCCGGCTCTACGCAGGGTGTAGCAGGTTTCCCAGGTTTCCCAGGCTTCAAGGGGTCAGCAGGGATTCCAGGAAGGAATGGAGACTTGGGGCCACAAGGACTCCCAGGAGTCCGTGGAGACAAAGGTCCTAAGGTACAAAACATAAATACTGATTCAGAATTTTTATTATGCACCAATTTTACTTTGTTTTGCTGCAGAGGGAAAGAAAACATAATCAATATCATCATCATTATTATTATTATTATTATTATTATTATTATTATTATTATTATTATTATTATTATTATTATTATTATTATTATTATTATTATTATTATTATTATTATTATTATTATTATTATTATTATTATTATTATTATATTATCAGTAGTACACATGAATTATGTTATTTCAAGACACTGATGTTTCATTTAAAGTTTTCCAATTGTTCTCATTTGACAAGGGCTAATTTGTATGTTGTCTCATGTCTCATCTCATGAAAGTGAAATATATATATACGCGTATATATATACTGTATATATTTATATACGTGTGTGTATATCTGTATGTATGTATGTATCTATATATATATATATATATATATATATATATATATATATATATATATATATATATACACACACACACACACACACACACATATACAGGTATATATATATACATTACATTATATATACATATATATATATACATTACATTTTTATATATATATATATATATGTATATCTATACACACACTGTATATATATGAAACAAAAGAAAGAAGAAAAATGTGACAACACAATTAGCAGAGGGAAGAGCTGAACAGAGGGATGCACACACATACGCGCGCACACACACACACACACACACACACACACACACACACACACACATGCACACACAGAGTTCTATTTCTGCCTTGAACCTTCAGGTAATATCTTACTCAATTAGCTCCTTTCAGCTACAATTACCAGACTTTCATGGTTGACAAAGGGTGGCTGGAAACTACTAATGAGGATATTCCAAAGATGTGCCTAATTAGACTGTCTTCAATATTGTTGTTGTTGTTGTTGTTTTTTTGTCTTTTTAACACCAGGGTTTGAATGGAAAATAATTCAAAACAAAACTTATATGCAGTTTCCATTTGATTTATGTCAAACAGGGGCAGAGAGGCAGAAGAGGCAAATCAAAATGTAAGGAGGGAACGCCTGGAACGCCAGGACTTAGAGGAGAAAATGTGAGGTTCCATGAACACACTCCACTATACACACTTTTTCTAAACACACTCTCTGAACACACTCCTCCAAACCTCTTTAGACATAGATGCCTTTTTCCTTTTTAAAATTAAGCTTTCAGCACCATTTCCACTCTGATTTGTGTACTCCAGTATTGCAGGTGTCTGAACATCCCATAAATACCACTGTTTTTTTACTATTGCAAAACGATGATTAGCAAACATTGTAAAACTTTAAAAAAAGTCAAAGAACTTGAAACACATCAAACCAAACTGTTGAGTCAAGCTGTTCACAGATTTGATAGAATAAAATTAATTTTATGTGATTTTTGTGATTGTTTTTAGGGTGCATTGGGTATTGAAGGAGAAAAGGGGGAGAAAGGGGAACCTGGACTCTCTGTAAGAGTTTCTTTTGCTTTAACAAGTGTATTTTAACACACATTCACACATTTAAAACACACATGTATGTAGAGTGACCTACAATAATAAGTGGCTTTGATTCCCTTCATTTCTCTGTGTCAAGGCTGAAGAAGTGAAGCAGCTAGTCACCCAGGAGGTGACAGAAACGTGTGGTAAGAACGTGTGTGTGTGCGAGCTCCTGTGGCAGCAGCATGGCAGCATGTTGTGCTGGGCCATCTGTTATGTTCTCACAGAGGAACACACACCATGGTGCCATCAACAGCAGATCCATTCACACACACCAGACTACCATTAAGCAGAAACCTTATGAAGATTACTGTGTTAAAAGGTTCCTATGGGACCATTTGTGCGTCTTTTTGTAACAAAGTATCTCACAGTTGTGGTTTGAATATAGTTGTCTAAAGTATTTTATATCATCAGTTTAATCCATTTAAATCACATTTTGTGATGTTTCATTAATTTATTGATATACAGTATGAGTTTGTAAGATCTTCAGTCGTCATTGCAGGGTTTCAGTACAAGTTCACCGTCATGTCTGTGGATCCGGATGAAAAAACTTCATTGACAGAGAGGAAAAATGAGCCAGATGAACTTCTGGTGTCCCGCAACCTTGATCGCCATGAAGGAGGGATGGGGGGCGAAGGTGAAGAATTGGAACAATATGAATATGTAGTTGGAGAAATGACAACTGCTGCTCCTGTGATGCTCAAGGGGGAAGAAATCCTGATGAACCAGACTGGTAATGATAATTATTGGAATATCAGACATCAGTACAGCTGGATTGTCGCCCACGGGCCAAACTCACAGATGCTTCAGATATCAGAAGTTTCAAAAGTTTTCTTTAAGCCACACAACAAATTCAAACCAGTCGACCGTGTGTGTGTCATGACTAAATCAACTAAATGTTAATTGCAGCAATATTAGAAAAAGTGTTAACTTCAAATTTTATTTTAGTTTCCCTTGCACAAAAGGACAGCTGGATGACCCATCTCATGAACTCATCACTCGACCCTCGTATATCAACAAAATCTTTGCAAAAACATTGGTTAATTGAAGAAATGTTGTGTGTGAAATGTATGAACTGTCCACCGTGAATGTAAGTTATTCTATTCAGTAATAATAAAACACTCCACATCGATTTCTCTGAATCTCCTTTAGTGTTCATGCTACTGAGGATGTAGTAGAAAAAAAAAAAGCACTGTTTCCTGATGCTCATTAGCACATGTAACCCCCAGGAAACAATAGCTTCTGCACCCCAATTTATTTTAATTTTACCTCGAGGTAATCCATCAGAATGCTCATCAAAGCATCGGCATGTCATTGCCCACTGCCAATGTCACCGTGTTTATTCATAAAGTACAATGATTTGATGTGAAACATTTTTTTAAAAAAAGGACATAAAAATGACCACTATTAGCAGCCACTGTGGTGCATTTATCTATCTTGGCTAATTTAATTAACATTAAATACTTCAAGATCTGTTTGTTTGTTCAAATTCTCATTCATTCAAGTTGCTGTAATCCAGAATCAGAACAACTTCTATTCATTTCTGACTTTGTCTCCATATGAAATGTGTTGTGTTTTTTCGTGTTCTCTAATAACAGAATCCTGGACTCTGTAAAATTCTTCGTCAATATTTTCCCTCAGGTTCTCTTGTTCGAGGGACTGCAGAGTGGGAACAGAGGAAGAAAAGAGGAGTAATTGGAACAAACGCTGCACGTGAGAGACCAAGAACACCGACATTCTTATATTTCTGGCTCCACTCTTTTATCTTTACTGTCTTTTCCTTTTAATAACATCTAAATCTGTGAGCAACATGCAGAAAAAATAAGAGTAAGACATTTTCATATTTGACTCTGTACTACATATCATTATCATAAAAATTATTAGATGTGAAGGGTTGTGAGATGCATAGCATCTAGCAACTCATTCAGAATAGTTCAGACTAGCGTAGCACAAGTTGGAATGAGGGAATAGAGAATCAGATTTAAATCTCTGTTTCACAATGCTAAACTGGATTCATTCACGCATAAAGGAATGAACACTCTCACCACTACTTCACCGTCTCTCTGATACGTGAGCTAGTCCTTTGGGAAATCATGATTTCTGCACAAATATGATGCTCAAAGAGAAAATAGGAGGGTTTATTTACTGTTTATTGTCATTTGGTTGTTCAGTTCTCACCCAGCTCTCCAACCTGAGCATTCCCGCTTCACAAACATGTCTCAATGGTGTCTTAATATTTAGTCATATAACTGTAAAAATTGGTGATTTTCTTACCCAAAAGCCACAGAAGAGGTTTCCATGGATCTTTGGAGAAGGATGGAACTCAATTTTGGCAAGAATTTATTAAATTTGAAATAGTTCTTTTTTTATTTCTTTATTTTTTCAACATTGTTTAGAAACAAACTGAATGATTTCCAAGAAACTTTTTTGAGGGTACAGCTTCACTCAATCCAGCTCAGCAGAGTTTAATTTATACAGAGCTCCATTTCATTTGTGGCTGTGCTTTTTTTTGTGTTTTTTGCACAGTATTGCCCTCATGTTATACTAAAGCTACACATATTATTGTTCTGTGAAGTTGTGGAGAATGTGGAGAATATGTTTTTAATCCATTTTCACGTGTTTTCCACTCACACACAGCCTCAACAACAGACCGCTGCCAGGAGCCGATGTCCGAGGGCGCCTGCTCGGAATACGTTCTCGTCTGGTACTTCCACTCTCGCTCAGGGGAGTGCAGGCCATTTGTGTTCGGGGGCTGTGGAGGCAACAGAAATCGATTTTCCTCGAGACAAGAGTGCCAGAGTTGGTGTGAGACGGAGAGTGGTGGCAGGGTGTACCAGTCAGACCAGACATGAAATATATTTTAAGACCAGCTAATCAGAAAATCAAGATATTCTTCTTTTAAAAAGTTCTGGTTGTGCACTAACAATGGGAGCCTACTGTAGATGATACTGTTTTGATCTATTATATATTATAAAATACACAATTACATGAACAGAACTTTTGCAGATAAAATAGCAACCCCCATATAAAATCCTTCTGTACATATCTGTGTAAAATGTTGAATAATGGATTTATTTATATAGTTCAATGGCTGCTTCTTGATTTCGCATCTACGGGTGTAAAACGTGAATGTCAAAAACATGTTTCTTTTGTATTTTTTATAAACATGTTTCACCTTTTCATTTCTTTTTAAAATTGTAACATTTATAGATTAAATTGAATAGCCTGAAATTGATTATTTCTAAGGTTTTAGCATGCAACGCTCGG
Source organism: Antennarius striatus (assembly GCF_040054535.1). NCBI lineage: Eukaryota > Metazoa > Chordata > Actinopteri > Lophiiformes > Antennariidae > Antennarius > Antennarius striatus. Next base: position 5,146,306 of record NC_090797.1, read on the forward strand.
ACACTTTGTTTTTACCAGGATTGTGTCGTCATTCTTGAACTTAAATTAGTCCACGGAACTCCATAAACTTTAGACCAATAGGAATTGTGAAGGACAAAGACGCTTATAATGAAATCTGTCATGTTAAATAGCTGAAACCTTTCTAATTTAGGAAGCCCAATTTGTGTTTTAATTGAGAAATGTTCTTTAAATTGTTTTTCTTAGCCCGTGGTGAAAGGTATTATAGTGTGCTTGGGTCAGGATCATTAAAATCTTTCATCTTTAATCAAAAAAAAGGGGGAAAGCATCTCACCATGCTGGATATTATTGTACTTTTTTAAAGTAAAACTCAGTACCAGACTAAAAAGAGGTTGGTCTGTACATCTTCACACCTACTGGGCCCTAATGGATAGCCATGCATGAGTTCCCAACACGTCCTATCTCCATTAAGTGACTAACAATAGCATAATCTAACATAGCACTGAAAGTGTGAACTCTACATCTAAGTTGGAGAGGAGCAAGTAATTCCATTTCAGAGATAAATTTCCAATGTGAAGCAGGAGTGGGAGGACATCTCATGGCTGGGTTTGTCACAGACTGTGATTACTCCAGCTGCGAGGGATTACAGTCACATTAATCTCACGATGAAGGTGCTCATTAGAGTTTGACCTGGCAGCCTCTGATCCTGTCTCTTCTTCCATGCTCCCTCTTCACTTGTTCGTAATGCAAGTGACTGCAGGAGGCTCCCGTGACGAGTGTTGGGTGTTCACTGGAAGTCTTTAATTAAAACACAGTGTTCACCAGGTGGTTACAGTACCAGGCAGGAGGTTTACATGGTGCCAGTCACTAATTGGAGTTCACAGCCTGAAATTGATAAATCTGAAGGGAAACGTTTCTTCTAACTTCTTGCTGCATCACATTAAAAAATGCTTCTTGTCAGGAATATCATATTGAATGGGATCCTTCTTGCAGTAAATAGATCTCTACATTTTGAAATTATGTGTGCATGTTTGAAAATGTGTTATTTTGATACTCCAACATGAAGACACATTACACTTCCCCTCATACTTTCTGGAAGAAGACTCAAATCTAATTATTGCGCTAATTTGCTTTTCAATGCAACTGCAGCCTGACTGGATTATGAACTAATGTTTTAGAAGATCTACGCACATTTTTATGAACTTTTTCTTTCAAACTTAACATTTTTACAAAGTCAGATAACAAAGCGGCCAAATCCAATTATCCTGGAGTATGACTGGATTATCTATGACTCATTAATCAGAGAGTAATTAGACATTAGTCAAACAACAGTCACCCTTAAAATAAAGTGGAACCAAGGTGGTCAGTTTTTCTCACAATTTATTTGATTCAGTTAATTAATATTATTTTATGGTCAAACTGTGTGACAATTCTTGAAGATGAAGGATAGGAGCCCCATAAATACACTACCTGGTAAAAGTTGTTAAATTCTATTTAACGATATATCAATATATCGATCTGTAGTCTGATCTGTTCAGTAGAAATAATGAATTTTACATTTTAGAAATAGATGAAACTGTCCAGGGTGCTGAACGTGTCCTCTTTAATCCAAAATTGTTCTTGATTGGCAGAATGTAAGTTTTACATAAAGAGTTGAACAAAATCATCACGATATATCATCTAAAACACAAATAGAAGTCGTATTCCTTATGGAAAACAAGTTTTTTCTTCTTGCACGCATTTATGACGTCTCGCATCCACAGAAAAGAGACCACATGCATCGCGTTTTTTTTGATAAATTTACCACTTCATCAACGCGCCTCAGCCAATCGGACACCTCACAGCGAACCAAAATACCGACGGGATGACGTTGTTGCTGGCGTAGGGCTGCAGTCTGATGGCTCCTACTACATGAACGCATTAGGAATGGACAAGCGAGACACATTGCCGGTCAGACGGTGCGCACTGCTGACCTCCTGCACACATTATCAGATTTCTTCTCACAACTTGAGTAGGTTTATAGTTTCTGCTTGGTGGTTTTATTTCTTTTGCAGGGAAACGTATCGGTTCACCTAACTATTTTTATTGCGGGACACGAGCGGTAAGTTGCGCAAGATATATTACTTGTCGATTGTGCGCTTTTTGGCGCAAAATAGACCTTTTTTTTTTCTTTTTTTTTCTGGAGTAACTTTCAGACTTTTTGAATACAAAAGCTGAACTGAGCTACCGAACTTACAATAAAATATTGTGAGTCCTAATAACATATTTCCACAAGCTAAGAAGAAATAAAAGTCAAAGAAAAGCAGATATAAATTAATATTAATTAATTAGTCGTCAATTCCGTTTTTTATTGTTTGCTTTGAGATGAATGACTGGTAGCAAACAAAATATGAAGAAAAGTTAGATGTTGTTGAGATGTTAAAACTGACATGCATGAAGAAACCTTTCCTCCCTGTCCCTCTTGACGCGTCCTAGGGGACACAGCATGCTGTCGTCCGTGAAGACTCTGCTGCTGCTCTCGGTTCTGTGCGCACCGAGCTCCAACCTGTGCCTCCGCCTCTCCGAGTCTCTCCTATGTGACGACCAGATGGCAGTAGGAGTCCGGAGCGACCAGGATGAGCCGGGTTACCTCCCTGAGGATGGCTGGAGGTCCCTCCTGCAGTCCGCCGAGTATCTGTCCTCCTCCTCCACATCCACCTCTTCTGCCGAGTCCAGCAGAGAAAAAAGGACTTCAGGTCCCGCAAACTACCGCTTCATGAGCCGGACGAAGCTCAGAGGGCAGATGCTTCGCAACAGCAGCAAAGGGGACCGGAGGAGCAGGCTGACCCTGTCCCTGGACGTCCCGACCAACATCATGAACGTCCTGTTTGATGTGGCAAAGGCCAAAAACCTGCGCGCCAAGGCGGCGGAGAACGCGCGTCTGCTGGCGCAGATCGGACGGAGAAAGTGAACAGCAACAGAAATTTAACAGCCATCACCAGAGTTGGCCTCCCCGTTACTCAAAAGTAATGAATTATTTGTCATTCATTTTAAAGTAATGGTGTTCTTTTGTTTTACAGAAGGATTTGCAATTAATTGTTTGCTCCATTTTTGTCACTCACTTTGATTGTGATCTTTGAATTTGTGAAAACTTTGTTTTAAACTCAAAAATATTTGTAGCCTGTAACATTTCCCCTGCAGCAAATGAGGCATGTTTTGCGTTTGAGTGGACACTGTCTCATGTTAGCGTCCACAGCTTCAAATCTGAAAATTAGATTTGAAGCAACACGTATCTTATTTATGTTCTTTTGCCCTTTGCATTAAATTATGGTCTTAAGAAGTAGAAAGTCAGTCTACATATTTATGATTAAATTCAGTTCCATATAGCGTACTATTTGATGAAACTATGTTGTACATTTTGATTTACGTTCAAGGTTATCTGTTCAGACATTCACATAGGAGCCTATAATGAAAAGAGATCGCTTTTAGAAACACTGACACATCACTGACACTGAAATACTGTACAAACCATGTAGAAGTTCATGAAAGTAAAATGTAAATGCATGGAAATGTGTTCATCAGATGTCTGTTATTTTTATACTCAAAATAAAGGATTATTTTTCCCCAAATAAAGCAAATATAATTAACTATGTATGCCTTCTTTATATTCACAATTTTAAACATTTACATCAATAAAATCTTTAATTTCTTACTCATTCATTACTTGACTGTTTATTAGAATCTAGACTCAACCGCATGTCCAGTATTGTTGGACAATTTAAGATTATCAAAGCTATAGCTAAAGCTATATATCAAAGCTATGTTGTGTGTTTTGGGAACCAATTACTAAGAAATCAATAGAAACCATTGCACACAAAAGTTCAAAAACTGGTGCACTATGGTGTAAATGGACTTTTTCAGAAAGACTGAAGAGTCACTTTGAACTTTGTGTATTAATATACAGTAATCATATTCTAGTTAGGATGAAGAATTTTTCTCTTCCACACTGAACACTTTAGAATATATTAGACATTAGATTTGGATGATGACGTGCCCAAGCCACAAAGACTCAAAACAATATCGACATCTTGTGGTTTATGTGTATACTGGCCACCTCAATTCATTTACTATAAATGCCTGTACCAACTGACACTGGGTGAGAAGTGTGTTTTTTTAGTTCCATGATTCTACCCCATTCCAATGGGCCGTATTTCCAAATTATTCTTATCCTGATCTTATTGTTTATTTGGTAATTCAGACAAAAGTGCGCATGGATTATAAAGTTTTTCTTTATATAACATTAGATAGTTTTGATCATCAAGCCACGTTAGTAAAAATTGAATTCTGTATAGTAAGTTCTTTTATGATGTTTTTTTAGTTATTATTTTGAACATAGTACTTTTATATCTTTACATAAACTGTAAAAATGTGCTCCTTATTTCTTCTTAAACAGGCTATTTCCAGATAAGTTCAAAGTTTGTACGCTTTTGACATAATTCTTCCATGTAGAATTAATATTAAGATTTACTAATAGTGTCAAATTTAATTCATTTGTGTATGTTAATAGAAAATGTTGTGAGTCCTAAAACGAGAGACGGATGAATAATTCATTATACAGTACTAAAGTGATTTGCTATGATTTTTTTTGGTTTGATTTCTTGGTCAGCAGCGCCCTCTGTCGGTTGTGACGCAACATTGTTACGCACGACGTACGTCCAGTTGACGTGGACTTGCAGGAAGCTAGTTTTCATTTTGGCGACGTGGAAGTAGCTTCTCTCTAGGAAGAGACTGGGAGCATCTAGTCGCCTTCGTTTGTCAAGTTCATTCCGGAAAAATGATTAAAAAGTTTGATAAAAAGGATGAAGAGTCTGGTAAGATTGGAAAATTGTTACATTGATTAGAGTCAGCGTTTCAAAAATGCATATTATGTCTGCCGTGACATGATAGTTCAGAAGCTAATGGTGAACTAGCAGGTTACAATTAGCCGACGAGCTCACGTTAGCGATAGCTGTAATTATGAATTCGCCGGGCCTTCCTGGGTAACATATATTGTACAGTAGCTATTTAACATCGCGCTAAATCTAACTTGCACTTGAATTATCTCTTTAAAAGCATTTGGTGGCTGTAACAATAACGATTGCGAGGCTGTTCTCTTGGTTTAGCATTAGCATTCCAAGCTAGGGTAATGTCAGCTGGATGTTGTCATAATCATTTTGCCAGTTAACAGATGTTCCGCCCTGAGTGTGAGCTCGTTACATTAATGATCAACATGTTTATTATTCACATTCTAATGTGCGCTCTCTGCATATTTCCTGCATCTCTTAGTTGGTCATTCATTCGTTTTCGATAGCTAAATGTAGCTTAATCTGGTGTCAGACCTGCATCATTTCAGCGTGTTAGCTTTGAATGCGATAAAGTTGCTCGTCAAGGTAAAATCTGACGACTGTTCTGACTTGTAGGAAGTGGCTCAAACCCATTCCAGCATCTTGAGAAGAGTGCCGTTTTACAGGAGGTAAAGTTAATGCTTGTTATCATTGAAGTCATTTTCCACTTTCTATGACATAAATTTTTATGAGCCTCAGAAACGTAATCGCAGCATTAAAATTAAGAAAGTTATTCGATTTTGTTCACAGGCTCGCATCTTCAATGAGACTCCTATCAACCCAAGACGATGCCTCCATATTCTCACCAAGATTATATACCTCCTCAACCAGGTAAAATGTCAAAACAAAAACAAAAATAGTTCCTGTCATGTTGTGTTCATGCCAGTGTGTCAATTCTCTGTTTGACTCTAATGTCTGTGCCTCATATAGGGAGAACATTTTGGGACCATTGAGGCTACAGAGGCCTTCTTTGCAATGACCAGGCTCTTTCAGTCCAATGATGTAAGATATTTGACAGTCCTCCATTAGTTTATCGACTACACACTCCTGCTTTAGCTCAGACTGCATGACTTGAGTGTACATTATGTTTCCCAAGTTCCATGCATCATAGTGCTGCAGCATATTAAAGGTGCTCAGCTTGAGTATACCTTTTTTTAAAAATTGTTACTACTTATTTCTCTTATTTTACATAATATCTAAAAAATGTTCTTATTCTGACATTTTCTGTGGTTCTTCTGCATTTGCAACAAAAAGCAATCCCCCCTTGGGGATTAGTAAACAATTCTGATTCTGACTATGAATCTGATTTCTCTTCCATTCAGCAAACTCTAAGGAGGATGTGCTACCTGACTATCAAAGAGATGGCCAACATCTCTGAGGATGTCATCATTGTCACCAGCAGGTTTGTAGCAAGAGGCTAAATGGCTTTGAGTTTCACTTGGATAAAAATGTTTTGTTTTTAATTTTATTTCCGTTTGAGGGTTCAGAGGTGTTCCTTGTTTTTCACGCTGTCTTTTTAATGTAACCCTGGGTAATATTTTACAGCCTGACCAAGGACATGACAGGAAAGGATGATGTATACAGAGGACCTGCTATCAGAGCCCTCTGCAGGATTACAGATGTGAGTGCTGCTGCTTCTTCTTTGCTCTTCCTCATCTCTTCCAGAATGTCACATTACACAAAATAAAACGACATCCTTCACGTTTTATTTAATGTTAGTCCTTACAGTCAAGAAACAGAATGATAAATTGTTTTATTTGTTATGTTTTCCACAGACCACCATGCTACAGGCCATTGAGAGATACATGAAGCAGGCAATCGTTGACAAGGTGCCCAGTGTGTCCAGCTCAGCCCTGGTGTCTTCATTGGTAAATAAACTATAGTTTCATATGCTGCTCCTGGACTAGGAGTCCTCTCCTAGTGTTATTATTGCATGTTGCTGCCAGTGGGTGATAAAATCTGTTCTGTTTGTTCGTGTTCAGCACATGGTGAAGATGAGCTACGATGTGGTGAAACGTTGGGTGAATGAAGCTCAGGAGGCTGCTTCCAGCGACAACATCATGGTCCAGGTGGGTAGTGCAGACGATCATGTATATTTTAGGAGCTGTTTTATATATAATGCTTTTGTGACATTTTGTGTGTGCATAGAATCATAGGTTGTAAACATTAAACTGATCTGTTATTTCAGAGATGTTGTTCTTGTGTGTTCTGTCTTCCAGTACCACGCTCTGGGTCTGTTATACCACCTCAGGAAGAATGACCGTCTTGCTGTCACCAAGATGCTCAACAAGTTCACTAAGTCTGGTCTGAAATCTCCTTTCGCCTACTGCATGCTGATCAGGATTGCCAGCAAACTGCTGGATGAGACAGAGGGAGGGTGAGTAGAACCTGCAGAAGAGACACACAAGACAGCGTCTGTGGTGTTTGAGGTTGTTAACAGTTTCATATTCTGCTTTCAGTCAAGACAGCCCCTTGTTTAACTTCATCGAGAGCTGCCTGAGGAACAAGAACGAGATGGTGGTTTATGAGGCCGCTTCTGCCATTGTCCATATGCCCAACTGCACCGCCAGGGAGCTGGCCCCCGCCGTGTCTGGTCAGTGGTTAATTAACATCTGACTCATTCATAGTTTTTAATCTGTGTAGCTGACTGACAGGACAAAATGACAAGTAGATCTTTACTTCAATTCCTCATTGTGAGTGTATTTGTCTTCCCACAGTGCTGCAGCTCTTCTGCAGCTCTCCCAAAGCAGCCCTGAGATACGCTGCAGTCAGAACTCTCAACAAGGTACAACTTCCCTAGCTAGTCAAAAACAATTGTAACATTATGTATACGTATATTGAGGCTTCATTTCTCAGCTGCTTGGTTCACCAGGTAGAAATGAAATATTACTGACATTTCCTTTGTTTCCACCAGGTGGCCATGAAGCATCCATCTGCCGTCACCGCCTGCAACCTGGACCTGGAGAACCTGATCACCGACTCCAATCGCAGCATCGCCACACTGGCCATCACCACTCTGCTCAAGACCGGCAGTGAAAGCAGCGTGGACCGTCTCATGAAGCAGATCTCTTCCTTTGTCTCTGAGATTTCAGATGAGTTCAAGGTTAGATACTTTCTTTTTTGTTCATACACACCGGATGTGTGGCTATTGTTAGACAGAAGACCTGTACAAAGTTTTAGAAGGCGTGATGAGGTGTTTTGACTGCAGGATCTGCTACAAGAAAAAGATTAATTTCCAGCATGAGATCCTGGTCCTCGTGTTTCTATTTAAATCCTTTTATTTGAGTCCTATTTCCTGTCATACTGAATCCCTCCCTGATGCCTGTCGTCTCCAGGTGGTGGTGGTGCAGGCCATCAGCGCTCTGTGCCAGAAGTATCCCAGGAAGCACAGTGTCATGATGAACTTCTTGTCCAACATGCTCAGAGATGATGTAAGTGGATCGTCAGCAGATCTCTAGGAATCAGTTTAGTTATGAGTGTTGTGGGTTCGGTCGCTTCAAGCATTCTGATCCCTTTTTGAACCCGAGACTCAGAGCGGCCGTGTTTCCCCTACAGGGCGGTTTCGAGTACAAGCGGGCCATCGTCGACTGCATCATCAGCATCATCGAGGAGAACCCAGAGAGCAAGGAGACGGGCTTGGCCCACCTGTGCGAGTTCATCGAGGACTGCGAGCACACCGTTCTGGCCACAAAGATCCTCCACCTGCTGGGAAAAGAGGGCCCCCGCACGCCTCAGCCGTCCAAGTACATCCGCTTCATCTTTAACCGCGTGGTGCTGGAGAGCGAGGCCGTCCGTGCAGGTGAGCAGTGGCATCCAAACATCAGTGTGTCTTCTTTTCTTTTTTTTAAGGTGTATCCATGACAGTTCTAACCAGCTTGTTTCTCCCTCCTCAGCTGCAGTCAGCGCTTTGGCTAAATTTGGAGCTCAGAACGACGACCTGCTGCCGAGTGTTTTGGTCCTCATGCAGAGGTTCGCTGCAGTTTACTCTTTTAAAATGCACACACTCTGTACCACACGTTTGTGTTTACATGCGGTATGTGACGACGTATGACTGGGGCACACAGGTGCATGATGGACAGTGACGATGAAGTGCGTGACAGAGCTACTTTCTACATGAACGTGCTGCAGCAGAAGCAGAAGGCTCTGAATGCTGCTTACATCTTCAATGGTAAAAAGAACAAACACAGACTGTTGTGGCTCCTGGTCAAGAATAACAAGCGTTAACGTCTCCTCTACTTCCTGTTGCTTTCAGGTCTGTCTGTTTCCATCCCCGGCTTGGAGAAGTCCCTGCACCAGTACACTTTGGAGCCCTCGGAGAAACCGTTCGACATGAAGTCCGTCCCTCTCGCCACCACGCCGATCACAGAGCAGAAAACAGGTATGACCTCGCAGCTACTAACTCATCTCAGCACACCTCCCTCTGATATTTAGACCCCAGCTAGTAAAGTGCTGTCATCAGGACAGGGATCTCATGGCTGTGGAGAGTTTTTAATGTTTTTTGTTCACAGAAATTGCCCCAATGGCCACCAGCAAACTCCCAGAGAAGTTGGCTCCGTCACGCCAGGATATTTATCAGGGTGAGGTAGCAATGCAGTGTCCCAACAAGTAAAACAGCAGTTAGACGCTGATGTTAAAGTAAAGTTAAAAAAAAAAAAAAACCTGACTAGATACCGATCTGATCTTTCTTGTCCTTGTCTGCAGAACAACTGGCAGCCATCCCGGAGTTCCAGGGTCTCGGGCCACTTTTCAAGTCCTCCGAGCCGGTGCAGCTGACGGAGGCCGAGACAGAATACGTGGTGCGCTGCGTCAAACACACCTTTGCAAGACACATGGTGTTCCAGTTCGACTGCACGAACACTCTGAACGACCAGCTTCTGCAGAAGGTACCAGCAGGGGAGAGAGAGAGGGGAGGGGGGGTCTAGTTACGGCTGAAGTCGTCACTGTCATAAGACGGTTTTGACTGAATGCGTCTCTGCGACAGGTCCTCGTTCAGATGGAGCCGTCAGAAGCCTACGAGGTGATGCACTACGTCCCGGCCCCCAGCCTCCCCTACAGTCAGCCTGGCTCCTGCTACACCCTGGTCCGCCTGCCCGACGATGACCCCACAGCTGGTAGGTGACCCACTGAACTCACAGGGGGAAAAAAAAAAATGGAGCAGCAATTGTAGAATGTGTGTGAATATTTGAAGAAACCTGCGCCTCGTGTATCCACAGTGTCCTGCACGTTTAGTTGTACCATGAAATACCTGGTTAGAGACTGCGACCCCAACACAGGAGAGCCCGATGACGACGGTTACGATGACGAATACGTGGTACGTCATCGCAACACGTCCATGGCAAAAACCAAACAAGACTCTTGTCTGTAATTGAAGTTTTTCTTCACCCACATTTCTTATTCCTCCTCTTCCTCTCCAGCTGGAGGATCTGGAGGTGACGGTGGCCGACCACATCCAGAAGGTTCTGAAACCAAACTTTGGAGCAGCGTGGGAAGAAGTGGGAGATGAGTTTGAAAAGGAAGAAACTTTTGCCCTGGCTTCTGTGCGGACTCTCGACGGTGAGCAAGAGATTTAGTCTTTACATCAGAGGTTATCACAAATCATTCAGGTGGTGGATTTAAGCATTAGTTTTCTTTACTTTTTTAACTGCTGACTTTTATGTCATGCATTAACTACTGTATGCTTCTGTGACAACATGCCACTAATGTGCGGTTTTTTCATGCAGAGGCGGTGGGTAACATCATCAGCTTCCTGGGAATGCAGCCGTGTGAGCGATCGGACAAAGTTCCTGAAAACAAGAATTCACACGTCCTCTTCCTCGCCGGTGGGTGTCAAGACGCTCTTTCAGTTTAACAGGATTCTGTTCTGTCTGGTGATTCATGAACGGCTCTGTCCTTCTCAGGTGTGTTCCGGGGGGGTCACGACACGCTTGTTCGCGCTCGCCTGGCGCTGGCTGACGGCGTCACCATGCAGGTGACGGTTCGCAGCGATGAAGAGACGGTAGTTGACATCATCCTGGCATCCGTGGGTTAAAGTCCTCACGATGCTTTTGCATCCAAGACGTCACTTCTCTTCCACAGCTCTTAAAAACATGCCGTTTAACGTGGACATTATTATGGTGACAACAGCTACAGAAACAAACGTATGTTTTATTTACACACATGAACTTAAATGTCGACTGTGTCCACACGTCTGCTGGTCCTCGTTTTCTTTGCCGTAAGAATATTCTGTCAATAAATTCTTTCATTCAGTCTTGAGACAATTTTTTTTTAACAAAACTAGTTTATTTGAAAGGCTGACATTTCATATGTTGAAATCCAAGAGAAATGTAGAAAATCAAGTCCAAGTCCAGAGTGCAATTGATTACAGGGTTTAAAGACAATAAGATAACCAAACAAGTTAATTATTATTAGCTGACATTTCAGGAGTCAATGCTGGTAAATAAAACCCTTAATGTCATTCAATGGAACCTGATGCAGCCGTTCTGCTTACAGTCGTCAGGAAAGCTAATTTAAGAGTTTAAGGTGTTGCACAAAGCAAACATCTTGTACATTCTACGTTTAGGGTCTGAGGATGAAAACGATCATTGCTTTTCTCTTCAGAAAGAGTGGATGAAATTGAAATAGGCATTGAGGAAGCCGTTGGGATCTTCCAGCTGAGGGTAGTGACTGATGTGTTCGTCCAGAACCGTGACTGTTGACCTCTGGACCAGCTGCCTGCAGGAGCGAGAAAGAGAAAAGAAACCTTAAGCCTTCGTGTCCCGGGACCCCGTCCAGCTAGGAACAAGAGAAGTCATGACGATATAACAAAAAACAAAACTGAGCAAGCTTTTTTCCCCTCATTTGCATCCATTGAAATCCAGTTTAAAGTCATTATCTGTAAAACCAACCTGCCTAGAAAATTTGCCCTCATTCAAATGGAGTAAACTGAATAAAGATCTGTCAGGAGATGACGGGTGTGGGTAGGAGAACCGGAGGTGAGGGGCACTCACTGGTAAAGACGGATGAACTGGGGGTGAGGGTTGACTGGGTCCAGGGGTCCGTAGATCATGTGCACTGAAACACAAGGAAGGATGGCATGATGGAGGGAGGAGACGATGATAGATGAAGGAGTGATGTAAGAGAAAGGTCGCTCATCGACAGATCTTTAAATAAGTCATTATTTTGTCTTTATTTGAAACACTTCAGTGAAGATGTTCCAGTGAAGACAAAAGTGTTTGACCGGCTTTTTGGTGCAGATATAATTTCACATCTTGCAGACTGACACGCTGATCATCTGATCTTCCAGATTTACTCTGCGATCGGATGATTAAGCCCCCGGCTAAAACCACTTGCTTCCGACATAAGGTCATTGTAGTAGCACATATTCCATCCCCACCCCCACAGCTCCGGCTCACAGATGGACTCTGAGGACTCTCCTTCAGACTAAGAAGCTTAGCGACAACAGACTTGATGCGCCTTCTGAAAATGTTTGAGCAACACAAATGATTCTCCTTCCCCTAATTTGTTGCGTGATAACTTCTGATGCAAACGACAAACTTACGTGGCACGAAGGTGGAAGTGAGTGCCCCCACCCATCGCTCCCTGTGTTGAAGCCTCTGGTTGATGTACTGCAAAATACTGAAAGAAGAGAGGGGAATCAGAAGTCTTAACAGAAGTTTATTCTTTAATTCAATGCAAATATATACTGGACACACCTGTCCAGAACCAAGTTGCCATCGTTGTAGCGTAAACCCGTCCACATATCCCAGAACTCGGCGTCAGTGGGCTGCGTGTACGGACCGAACACGTCTCCAATCCTACCAGAAAAATGAAGCAGAAAGCCATTTTCATGCAGCTACCTGTGAGCTTTGATTTCACAATGTGGATCCGTTCTCTCACCCTTTTTGGAAGAGTATATAGTTGGTAAGGCGTGTCAGAACCGGAGCCAGAAAACTGGAGTCCTTCAGAAGCTTTTGGGGACAAAATAACACACATTTCAAATTAGAATCGTGCACTCCAATTGTAAGGAGATTCTGTTGGATGTAGAAAACAAAGCTGACTCACTTTCTGCAGCAGCCGTGGGTAATGTGTCTCTGGGAACAATCCTGTTAGAAATAACGGTGTTAGATATTACCCAATTAAATTTAGCAATCTTTTTCCGCTCCATTAAGTAATGATCTGATTTTTATGTCTAAATACATTTCTGTTCCAAATTTTGTTTTAGAATTGAAGTATAATTCATTCAAGCAGAACAGCTGCACACACACCTCCATTAGAAAGACACAGGCTGTTGAAGTTCAGGTGACCAGTGCGGTTTTGGTCGCTCCTGGTTTAGTGACGACAGAGAGGGAGCAGAGAAGAAGAGCGCCGGTTAATTTAATAAGTTTTGCTCAAGTTTGTGCTGAAACGAAGCAACGTGCACCTGTAGAGCAGCTCTAAGGCCACGGTGTCGCCGTAGTCGTGCGACACCACATTCACACGCGTGTTGCTCAGACCCAGGTGAGCCACCAGGGCCTCCACCACGCTGGCCTGCTCGAAGATGGAGTACTTGTGGGGTCTCTGGGATGGTCGGGAAGGAGGGAAAGGAAGAAGAAATGTGAGAAAAGCAAACTCATCAAACAAAGTTCTCATGGTTAAAGTTCCCGATCAGAAGTAAGGCATTTCATCTTGGACTCACTGGTTTGTCACTGAAGCCAAAACCAAGAAAATCCAGTGCAATGACTCGATGGAAGCGCTGAGTGAGTGGCTCCCAGATCTGCATGATGAACAAAATAAAACATTAAAATACGTAGCCTCTAGCTGTCCTGAAACTTTTTAACTGTGTGCTGATGATCTTCTGAACATGTGCAGCAGACACCTTGTTCCAATCGTAGCTTGAGGTGGGGAAGCCGTGGAGAAGAATGACGACATCGGAGCTTCCTAAAGCGCCATAGGAATCTGGTGTGAGGAGAGAAGAGCAGCACATGTGTGAACACAGAGGCTCATGTCAATCACAGTATTTTCTCCGCTATAAGACGAACCTAAAAGCCTTTAATTTTCTCAAAAACCGACAGTTTGCCTTATAATCCAGTGCGCCTCATATATGAAAATAGTTTTAAAATGGGCCATTCATTGAAGGTGCGCCTTATAGTGCGGAAAATATTGTAGTTTTAATTTGCCTCATGCAATATAAAAACATATTTGAAATACAAATGTTGTCATGATGTTTAATGTCTTGATTAGTGGGCTGCTCACTAGTACATTCATGCATTCTATGACATCTCACCTCTGTAGAAGATCTCCCTGCCCCTGAAGTCGAACACCTCCCCGGCACCGTGCCATTTCTGGAGGGCGGAAGACAGCTGAGGGGGCGGGATGTGCAGGTAGACGGCCAGCAGCGGGATGCAGATCAAGCCCACGTGGATCCACCACTCTCTCATCTTGAGCTCAGCGGGGAGGGGGTCTCATTCCTGCCGCTGACAGACAACCGAACGACAGCGAGAATGTCCAAGGTTAGTCCCCCGCAGACGAGAGAGCGCACAGAGGTGTGTTCATGACCGCTAACCCACCCTCCCCACCTCCAACGTGCAATGCATAAATAAAAGCGATGACAAACATCTATTTATTTGCGTTTGACGATCTGACAGCTCATAAAACCAGATATATATAAAAAAAATAACGTGGATGTTTCACTAATGCTGCAAAATATGCTAGCGTAAGTTAGCTAAATATGGTTAGCCAACCCCCCCGTCAGCGCTAAACGCCGCTAAATCTCCACTATAAAGATTGTACCTAACATACGCATTGCATTACGCTCAGACAGCCGCAGACAACAGTACTGTACCTACAGAGAAGCCGTCACCCGCAGACCTTCGCCCAGTGTTTGAGCTCTGAACACATTCCTGCAGAGCGGCAGCAGCAGATATTAAATAAGGAAGTCTCACCATGTTTCTATTTCCCGGTGCTCGAAACTGTCAGACAAGGAAGTACCGACAGCCTACTTGTGGTTGTCGTCATTCATCAAGGAAAGAAACAGAGTGAGCAGCTGTACTTAATTTACGATCTGTTCTTTTTTTTTTTTTTTTTTTTTTTTTTTTTTGAGGGCGACAAAAATGAGACAGCGGGAAATGTCCCGCCCCCTGCTGGCGTGGATGTGCAATGACAAGTAAATGACCTAAAGCGAATGGTCGTTTTGAACAGTGCTAGAAAATCAAACCCTAAATTTTGAAATTGTAGATTAACATCATATTACAAGTACAGTAATCGTTAAGACTATGAAAAACGGGTATAAAAGTTTTTCCTGAATAAAAGATGTGTACATGTACAGTACACATAAATTTAGCAGTGGGTTACTTTTCATGTAAGGAAAATTCATGACACCAAAAAATCCACTAATCAGTTTACTTTTTTTTAAAAAACATAGTATAGTGTAGTATATATTCACCCTTTCCAACAAAGTCCCACTGATTTCATCCAGATAGAAATGACTTAAAACTTTTTGTGAAACTGAAAGTTAGTATAGGACATTCTGCTGTTAATCCCACAAATATTACTTTAAATGAATGGTTTCTAACATTGTAAAAATTTCCTTCTATGTTTTCAGTATATTGTAGGTTTGACAAAACAAAAAATCTGAGGATGTCCGTGAGCCCTGGGGAAATGTGGCAGGTATTTTTACAATTTAGAGGCTTAAAACTGGAATCACTGAGTTGTTATGCAAGACTGTTCTAGACTTGTATCCATAAGATCAGACAGAAAGGCCAGTCTGTGCTGGACATTTCAATGCAATGTGGAATTTCATGTCACCACCCTGCAGTGAATGAGCTGTATCCCATAACTCCTGCACCGCAAATGACAAACATGGCCCTGCAGATAGACTAAATACATTTTTATTTTTAAAAACCATACACATTACTCGACAAAGTTTCAAATGTAAATCCAATCACGACATCCATTTAAAATGCTCAAGATAAACAGACATGAAGTATTTTATTTCCAAATGTTAAGATAAAAAAATAATAATCCATAAAACAGATGGAAAAAACATTCATTCCCATTACAGGAAGAAGCTACAGAACAAACTCCTCATATAGATTCCGCTTGTCATTTCAGCTATTTCATTTTATATGCAATCCTAGCTGCTAGTTTATCATCTGTAAAACAAGGGAAATTGACCAGTCCTCGGAGAATATCGGGTTTTAACATCTCCGCTTCCTTCCCCATGTCCTAGGCCCACCACACGAAGATGGCCAGAAGGCTGCAGGAAGGATCTGCAGCCCGATTCCCCCCAGGTCATCCGGTGTGGCTGACGAGCACCTTCCAAAATATAGAATTAAGAGTTGTAATACACGAATCTTAAGAGGCCTGTTCTCTTTTACACCATTTGCACCCTGAGATGAATATTCCAGAACAAAACACATTTTAGTGATGATCCTAAAGAGTGTGATTGGTGTCAAATCCTTCAAATCTGGATGAAACGCATCATCTGGATTATCATAAAAATACAAAGATACATCTGTTAATTATGATTTGTATCAAAATTCTTTTTTCTCAAGGGACGCTATGAAATAAAGTACCCTGTGCAGATAGATACCAGTGTACGCCTAGTGTTTATTCTTGAAAAATGCACATGACCAATTTGTTAGCGTTTCCAGTACAACAGGTGTCAAAAATATTTTACAAATAAATCAAATGCAGCAACATTTATTGTGAAAGGAGTCGTCTGGAAAGGGGCGAAGACAAAGGAAAAAAAAAACCATTCCCATTTTATTTCTGACTTTTTTTCTTTTAATGTTACCAAACCAGAACTCGGAGGAGAAAAATTAAGTTTTTCTAAGGCGTGATCTTCAAGACTGAATCAAAACAAAATAAAAAAAAATAAACTGGCTTTTTGACCAAGACAATGTCTTACAATCTAAATACACAAAGTCTTAAAAGGTTGTTTTATAGATTCCTTTTAAATTATATAATTTTACTATGCCTGAGCAAACATGTCAATATTGTACATTGGTAGTTGGTTAATGTCTTACAGAAAAAAAAAAAATTGAAATGAAATGTACCATTTTTTTATTTTGAGAAATGATAACCAGGGACTATATTTATCAAGCATCCAGGCAGAGAAACGGTCATAGCTGGCCCGCGACGGTCATAGCACGTCCGTAGTCCTACCTTTACCTTTAGGAGCAACCACTACTTGCAGGTGGCAAATGATGTGAAAGCATTGCTTAGCTTGTTATCATAGCAAAGGCACATTCACATGATCTCTAAATGAACTAATTACTGAAAAATAAATATGCGCACTGATGGATTTGCTTACAGTAAAGCTCTAGTTTGAACACAAGTGTTTGTAAACAAACAAAAAAAAAGGATTAAGTCATTTTCGTGGTTTTATGAGTTTTGGCAAATTTTTGGACTGAACGTGCATTAAGTTAGCTTGTCGCACACCTACAAGTAAAGCTATGTTGTTTCCCCCACATAAAATAATGGATCTTTTGAATATGAGTGACATTAAACACAAGTTGCTTTTATTTTAAATGTGCAAATCTACAAAAAACCTACAAGGAGAACTTTACTTCCTACTGACAGTGACTGCAGGAGGCTTTGCATGGACTTCAGGTACGACTCTGAGGTAAAACGTTCAGCATCATCCTGAGATGCTTGCTAAATACAGGCCCAGATATCAGTTGAAGTCCCTTTTAGAAGGGGAAACCTTTGAAAGAGAGGAAATCCATGAGCACAGCATGGCTGAAGAGAATCCAAAACTTCTGAAGGATTTGTGCATTGAATCTATTGAAGAAATGGAAGAATATTTATAGCAATGTTAGTGGACAAAGGCCCTAATTGTCTTCCCCATTACATCTCCTGTGGAAACTCATCAAATGGACCTCTTCTATACAAGCCTTAGTGTTTATCAGTTTGGCTAGAAGGTTCTACATTTATCTACAAATATATAACAAATAAAACTTGCAGGCAAAAATAGTTAAGTTTCAATAGAAACACCTTTTCCTGAAAATACAGCAGTATCTGAAATAATCCTGTCATTCTTTTTTTTTTTTCATTCTGTCCCAGTTTTCTGCAACATACATCAGGAAGATCTTTTGCCTACAAACAGAAAAAAGTATCTACAAACTTTGTAAACAGACCTGCTTTTTCCAAAAACATAAATAACTCAAAATATTAACAGCCAATGGAGCAGAAATAAGTTTTGAATAAGCAAGGGCCAAAAAAAAAAAAAGATAAATATACAACACCATTTAGATAAGAGAAGCTAAAAGGTTCTTTTAAAATTCTTACAGACGATCTTCAAGCCAAGAGGACCACCTCCTCTTCTCAATTAAAATAATGATAATAATAACTGTAGAATAATAAAAACAGGTCACTTTCAATCGGAGTTTATAGTCACCCCTTCTTTACTGAGAAAAAAAAATTACCGAGGAGGGAGGGGTGGAGACGGTTCTTGTGTTGCAGTGGGGTATTATGAACCAAAAAATAAAAGATAAAATCATCCACACCAAGCCGTACATTCCTCTGAATGTCTGCTGTTCTCTAAGTCCAGCCCGAGCCAAGCTCACACAAGACTCCGCTCTCCGTCCAGCGCGGCGTCCCTCCTCTCCCCATGTTTGTTCGTTTCGTTTGAGTTGAGCTCCTCAGCGGCGGGCAGAAAAGTGGTGGTGACTTGAGGAGCAGGGGTCAGATCAAAGGGAGGTCTCCAGGCTGTGTAGGGGGCTCCCTGGGGCCGAGGGGGTTCCTGATTTGGGGCCCTCTGGGAGGAGGTGGTTACTGCTTTCCACAGCATTATTGTTCTGGTTTGGGGAGGGAGAGACCGGAACGGTGATGGCGGTGGGGGTGGGCGTGGGTGTGGGCGTGGTTGTGGGTGAGGGTGAGGGTGGCGTGGGCGTGGTGTTGCGTGGGCTGGCGGAGTTGCGCTTGGTGGGCGCGTCGTCCTCCGCGTCCGTGTCGTCGATGAGGGGAATATGGGGCTCAGAGTCTTCTA
The DNA here is from genome assembly GCF_040054535.1 of Antennarius striatus. Classification (NCBI taxonomy): domain Eukaryota; kingdom Metazoa; phylum Chordata; class Actinopteri; order Lophiiformes; family Antennariidae; genus Antennarius; species Antennarius striatus. The sequence continues at coordinate 5,165,074 of NC_090797.1, forward strand.
TGCGAAACTCAGGGTGGGTCATGAAGTTGTGGATGGATGTTCGTGACTCGGGCTTCTCCAGCCCCTCATAGAGGGAAATGGAGCTGCGGAATGCATTCACCACCCGGATCTGGAGGGAGGGAGGGAAAAGGGAGCGGGAGAAGATTTTAGTCACAGTCGATCACGATTTTTTTTGTCCGATATGAATTTGAGCACCTGGACAACACAACAGAAAATAACAATACGGTTTTATTGGATCAATTACAGGTGAGTTTTGGGGGCAAAAACTTCAGTGAGTTTAAAACTCCAACATGCAGGTGAGCCGTTATGATGAGTTGTAAATTTACAACTTGTTCCCAGCTAAGGCAGGTTGTCCCTGCCCACTGTCTAGACTACATTAGCTTCAAAGCAGCTTCAAAAGTTCATACTGGCTTAAAATTACAGGGCATTTTCAGCCTCTCTTCCTGTGACTCCAAGCTCTTACCTTGCAATGAATTTATACTGAATAACCGGAGGAGATGTCAATAAATTTAAAGTCTACCTGATGGGGAGAAACCTAAGGCCGGCAAGTAAAAGTACAAAGTAGTCTGTTAAAACGCCAGTCTTGCTTGCTTGGATTCAAATAAAAGATCAGAATTAGCTCTGGTGGAAACAGACCTGATTCTTTCCTGTACTAGATAGTGACTTCAAGCATCAGTCATTGAAAAAGTACAATCCAGTGTCAAACCCAATGCAATGTGTATTTTGTGAGTTTAATAGTAGTTTATTACAAAACACTTGGTAGAAGCCCGTGTTGGATTAATCAAAATGCAGGAAGGAGGTATAATGTTCTTTCTACAAGAACACATCCAAAACAGGACAGAGGCTGGAGTTAACTGTTGTTGGACATGCTTAGAAGAGTGAGAGAAAAAGAAAGATAGCAACAGGGAGAGGGAGAGAGACAGAGACAGAAAGAAAGACAGGAAGAGAGACAGATGAAGACAGAAAGAAAGACAGAGGAAGACAGAGAAACAAGTGAGAAAGACAGAAGGGGGTGATCAGTTTGAGCTTATGTTTGTGAAGTTAAAAAAAAAATTAAAAAAGCTGCAGAAGCCAAGCATGTCTACAAGCTGGTATACATGTCCAAAACAGCACAAAGAGAAAAACTCACAAACGAGACCAGAGACTTTGAACCCATGCAGAGCGCGGCGCTACCTTGTGTTCAATGGTAGTAAACCTTTGAGTATAGCCCATGACACATTTCACAGAATCTAAAGGAGAATACGTGGGGAGTCAGTGGCATTCATTATTTCCAGACGACACCTTGCCAGGTGGACACATTCTGCCAACAAACTGTGACATAGAAAGAAAAACTCTTCTCCGGAACACCTGAAAGGAAAAGTTGCGAGTTTTAGGAGGGGAAGCACCCGCTGGAGAGATTTAAAGACACCTGAGACTAAGACCTGAACCAGTACTGGAGCTTAATGTTTGGTTCTGCCTGGGAAACCACGGCATCTGCTGTTAATGAGTCTGGGGGAAAGTCCCATATGTTAACACTCAGGAGCCTAATCGTTTACTGCATCAAGCTCTTCTCCTCTAACATCTGTTAGATATTTTAAATCCACTAGAAGCTGGGATTGGAAGATCTGAAAGAGAAGAAGTGTCACAAAGAAATGGCAGCCTTGCCAAAAGGAACGTCTAATGTTCTGCTCTCCGCTTTCCAATCTTGACTGGATCGAGTCCTTTTGAATGAGGTACAACTGCCTTCAGCTGCTTGGTGGTACTTCTCTCTTGCCTTCCGCTCTCTAGACACCCAGAAAAAACACAGCTGAGGAGAAAAAAGGTTAACATTTCACAAATGACGGACAAGACATCCACTGACTGATAGGTTTCCTCCATGTCATGGTTTGTCTCTATTGTTTTAGACCGTGATCATGGGCATATACTCAAATCATTTACCCGACTAGGGATAAGGGCGCTGCGACACAGACCCATGGACGCTACAGGGGCAGAGAGCAGACTGAGCCAGCTGCAGACAAACCTGGTTACTTGTCAATACACAATGTGGTTTTGGCTCTAATAGTAAATACACTTTTCCTCTTTTCCCCCATTTTCCAATTTTGAGACCGAAGCAGAAGCAGAACAGAAAACATGATGACACAGAGAAAACACCTCGACACTTGAAGCGACCTGGTTACAGGGTACATGTATATACAGCAGTGTTATTGAAGCAATATATGGAAGATATGGTGCTTTTTTGTCTTTTTTTTTTTTCAGAAAAAAGGGGTGGGGAGACATTAGGAGGAAGCATGAGAGAGTAAAAGTGTCAACGTTAGGTGAGAAGAAGAGAGGCGGAGGAAAATGTTAGAAGAACGGAAGATATAAAAGTCTCATGCACTAGAGGAGAACACGCACTCACACCCCACAGTGGTAGAAGCGGTGTTGGCGGCAGTAGTGGTAGTAGTAGAAAAGGCTACATGTGTAGGGCTAGAAACATTGGTTACATCGTGCTGTTGTTGGCTGGAGTTGGAGGCCTGCCGCCTTAGAGCCCCCTGAAAGGAAGTTCCACTCTGGAACGCACTCACTACATCCATCTGCAAAGAATCAGACAGCGTGACAAGAGAAAAGCCCAGAGGAAATAAAACATAGCAGCCAGAGGAGAGAGAGAGAGCAAAGAGAAAAATAAAGGCACCAGTAACCAGAGGAAAAAATGTCACTTGGAAATTGGTTTTAGGCATTACAGTTAAAAGGAAGAGGAAGAAGGGGACGGTTGGGATTTAAAGGCACTGATCTCAGGAGCTCTGACTCCACATTGGACCTGGCTTTCACTCTTTTCTCTGCAGAACCCTTCTGTACTTCTAGTTATGCCAATATCCTTAGAGCCTTGTAGCATGTTCTCCATTCGATCCAATTCAATCTGTACCTTCAAACCAATGGCTTTTTAGCAGGTAGACTCAGACCGAGTCAGAAATAAGCAGAGGAACCCACTTTAGCTCAGAAGCAGGACAGAAAAATTAAAGGGAAAGGTTTTTCTTTTGGTCCTTTCGGGGGCACAAGGCATTCTTTAAGAATGCTGAGAGAAAACAGAACAGATTTTGAAACTGTAAGAGCAATAGAGTGTTAAAGTGCTTATGGCTTTTGATTCCCTTGGTGTCGGGTGCTACGTGGGACAGTCTGTGGATTGTTACCTGTGTCTGGATGCGATTGAGGCCTCGGAACCATAGGATCTGGCCTCTCCGCAGCTCCCGCTCAGCATGGTCAATCTCATCCATGTCCTCCAGTTCCTCCAGCTCCTCATCGGGGATCTCCTCTTTCTGGGTGCCGTGGCCTGCTGTTTTCAAGAATTTTAAGCGACTGGTAGGTATCGAGGAGATTACCTGGAAGACATGAGGGGTTTGAATGACTCCTCAAAAGTGGTGACATCATGTTCTATTTAAAGCAACGCAAGAGTTTGGGGAACGCTGCAAACATTAACCTGCCAATGACCCTGAACATTAGCAGCCCTGACAAAGGTGAGTTGGTTTGGTGTGTGCTGTTGTCAGACTCTTACACACCCACTGGATACGAATTGAGTTACATAAAGCTGCTGCTGAGCACGATGCTATTAAAGCATTTCATCAAGCTGACATCTTACAACACGCTTCACAACAACTGTGTTATGATACGATCTGATACTGGATCATGAGGACATCAAGCCTCAGCTCGATTTGCAGTTCTGAGTTAATCCCTGAAAACGCTTTTTAAGTTGTTTGGTGTGACAAATTTCAGCCAAAATCAAGATCTGAGCCATCAATACAAGTTTAATTATAATTTAATTATAACGGAATAAATCTTTTTGGTTACTTTTAAACTAAAGATGACAGATTTGACAGTTTCAGTTGCTCCTGTTCTGCTGGTGATGATAAACTGAATGTTTATTTTAGAGAAACAAGCGATTTGAAGGTGACACCTTGACGTCTTCATTAGAATGGGCATTATTTTTAATATTTTTTTTGCAAAGCAATGACTATTCACTGTCAAACTAATAGGAAAATTTAATCAGAAACAAAATTACGACATCTTTGCAAATGCTGCAGAGAGAAGGATTAAGCAAGTCACAATGTAAAATTAAATAAGTTCACAATGGCTGACCTGAATTTGCTTAATTGCTTATTAATCACAGTACAGCTATGCTAAACTTGAAATAAAACTCCATTTCTGCATCCAATACTGAACAACTCAGCACACAGAGATCAGCTCTGCTTTTTGGGCCAGCACCTTTGTTAATGGAAAAATCTTTAATTGGACAATCACTGGTTTGGAACCAGCATTCTTGTTCATTTACGTCACAACTTTCTACATCCAATCCCGGAGCCGTTAGAGCCAAGACACATTCAACTAATCCATGCTCCTTTGCGTCCTCTCAGAAAACTTTGGCATTGTCATTCTTATTGATTTCACACCCGTGAATAATAATGCGGTACGCATGCTGCTCTGCTGGGAGTTTGGGCAGTGACGGCAAACCACAATAGACATCTACAACATAGCAAATAATTACTTTTATGCTCAGGAAATGGAATTTATTAATAAAAAAGAGGCTCCATTACATTCCCTGCACGACTAAATTGATGCCATGTACAGTCACCAAGCCATTTCCAACACAGGGGGGCAGTGTCCTACCATAGTCTGTAGTTTCAGATCAACAGTAAGCTTCATCATACCTGTCCCCATAGTAGAGAACCAAAGCCTAAGAAAGTGCACCACAGCCACTGGTCGATCGTCAGGCCAACGCAGCTGAACGGCTTCCCTCCAAACTGCACTATGACAATCTGGAGGAGCACAAAGACAAGAAATTAAACAAAGCACAACATTTTAGATCAACGTTCTCATCTTTTCTCACGCTTGCAAAAAACAGTTCAGCAGCAGGAGCCTCCGGTCCACGTTACCTGGATAATGAAGGTGCCGAGGACAATACTGCAGAAGATGGGGTTGTTGAAGATGCCTTCAAAGACATTTCTTTCACCGTGGATCTTTCGCGCATTGATCTCATTGAAAAGTTGCATCATGACAAAGGTATTGAAGACAATGGTGTAGTGTTCAGAAGGTGGTGCGTTCAGGGGCGCATCCCTGCCGCTGTCGATGTCAAACAATTTCTCTCCTGCGGGAGCAGTCGGAGGAAATTTGTAATAATAAATGTACGGTTTTAAAAAAAGCCCGCTTACTCTGATCAGAACCACGGATTCTTACCAGCGAATAGCAGGGTAAAGATGATGATTAGCTGGAACACTCCCTGTCCGAGGATGTTCTTCATCATGGTGCGGGAGATGAGGGGCTTGTTGCGGCCATATGGCTTCCTGAGCAGGAGGGCTTCTGTGGGGGGCTCTGTGGCGAGGGCTAGCGACGCAAAGGTGTCCATAATGAGGTTAACCCACAACATCTGTACTGCTTTCAATGGCGAGTCCTTGACAAAGACAGACAGAGGCATTTAATAATGTCGAGAGGAGAAAAGAATACAAGAACAGCGTTCACATCAATGTCTCACACACACTCCAGTCTCAATGACCTTATTAGAGATGTTTCAATTGAGAAAGACCGAATTACACGCCGCAAATATCTCTCTCTCTCTCTCTCTCTCTCTCTCTCTCATTACACTGTGGTAGATTATACTTGCCTTCTGTTCACTTAGATAAAGAGTGTCAATTGAATCAAATTATGATTCATAGCTTGACTAAGATAAATCCACAATACTTCGGAAGAAAATACAAGGGAAGATACTCCTGAAAGCTGCAGAGCACAGCTCAAGTTACAAAAACGACAAATGAAAAACCAATAAGGTGCTTATAATTCTAATGCATGAAGAAATTCAATGAACTTTGGCAACAGAATTCAAAATGATGTCAAGTTTCTCCTCATAATTTACTGCTGCGCCAACAAATAGTTATTGGCGAACTCAAATAAATTTCCTATCAGTTCTACCGATTCCATTCCTGTAAGTCGATGTATGACCTAATTGACAAACACTTTCACACAAGAGACCGCTGCCTTTTACTTTGAACGCGAACAGAAACAGGCTTGTGCCAAACCTGTGTGATGCAGGCTCCTGTAAATGCTACGATGACAGCCACAACATTGACAGTGAGCTGGAACTGGAGGAACTTGGAGATGCTGTCATAGACGTTGCGTCCCCACATGACAGCTTTCACAATACTGGAGAAGTTGTCGTCGGTCAGAATGATGTCAGATGCCTCCTTGGCTACATCTGTGCCGGCAATACCCTGGAGTCAAAAACAATGACAGTTGTGTATCTGTCCCATGTTATTGCAGTCGGGGTCTTTTTCACACATGTTGAGGATAGTGTAAGTGTGTAATGACCCATTTTATGACAAATATGCTACATGCTATATAAAAAGTTAAGGTGGAGAAAACTCACCATAGCGAAGCCAACGTCAGCTTTCTTCAAGGCGGGACCATCGTTGGTACCGTCTCCTGTCACTGCTACAACTTGTCTCTGTTCAATCACTGTGCTATCGATAATACCTTGAAAAGTAAACCATGAAAATGAACATGAAATTAAGCCAACAAAAAAAACCCCCAAACATTTTTCATAAATGTACTTATACCAGAATAATTGAAGTACCTTTAACTAAGGTGTGTTTGTCTGTGGGGGAGGAACGAGCCAGTACTCGCAGTTTGGGCCAGAGCTTATCGATACGTTCCTGTTCGATCTAGAAATAGCAGAATAAGCTCTAATGAAATCACAGCCGTACATTTTAAACGTTGTCTGCAGTGCTGTATTCTGCTGCGGCCCACCTCTCCTTTTTCATTGCGTATCCTTCGGTTGAACTCTTTGCCCTCTAGGCAGATGAAGTCATCTCCGGGCTGCAGAATACCGCATTTTGTGGCAATCGCTCGAGCGGTGTTGATGTTGTCCCCCGTCACCATCCGCACCGTGATGCCGGCACGCTGGCATTTCCTGATGGCATCTGGGACCTGAGGGAAAACCAATGAAGTAGGAAATGCCTGTGATTTTTCTGAATCATATGGGGCATTAAAAATGAAGTTAGCTATACTTTCATTTATCAGCAGGAAATGAAATCATCCAGGTTTGTGATTATTAGTTACATCAGATTCTGCTGTTTCAGTATGGATTTTGGTTAAAAAAGACTAGAAAAACCCAATGCATTTGAAATCTTCACTGGTTCAAAATTTGCTGCTTTTGCCAAAGTGGAGCCAATTCTCAATTTTCAAAAAGCCTGACGCAGCATCTCATTGTTTAATTTCCTGCTTTACTCAGAGGGACACGGTTTCCCAGTAGTGTGGTAGAAAGAGGAAAACCATTTAGCTGTTAGTTGGAATCATCACAATGAGTGTCTTCTTCCATTCACTGAGAGAAAATATGTAGTTATATGTAGTCCTTTGATCAGGTTCAAAAAGTTCTATGACATGGTTGGACATCACTCATTATGAATGACTACTTTCTGAACATAACCTGACCCTTGGGTAGCAGATGCTAGATCAGTACATGAAGCTAATGAAGCCTGACATCTAGTAGCAGAGCCGTTTCAATCTGTCAATTCCATCACGTCTAAGGGATGGATGGATGGATGGATGAATATTAATACATGTTTTCTATGACACAAAGTTCTCTCTTCCTTTTTCAATTAACATTTTTATGTAACCTCATGCTAATGTGAGTCGTCCCATTGATAGCAACTAACCTCAGGCCTCACTGGGTCTTCGATGCCCACAACGGAGATGCAAGTGAGCCCAGTGAGGATATCGTTTTCATTGTCCCAGTCAGGCTCGCCATCAGAGGCAGTGAAGTCTCTGTAAGCAAGGCAGATGGTCCTCAGGCCCTCTGAGGCCATGGGCTCGATCACTTTCTTCACCATGTCATCCCTGTCTCGCGGGCGAAACACCTTGTGTTCACCGTTTGCTGTCAGAATTTTATAGCACCTAGGAGATGAAAGGGGGGGATATATTAATAAAGAAGTACAAAAAAGAAAAAAATTGAAAATGTACTGAGGAAGAAAGGCACAAAGTAACAAAAAGTCAAGGGTAGAGGAAAAGACAAAGTATTTGAATGATGAGCTGCAGTAGTAAGAAATCACACTAAGTCCTCTGTGGGTTAAAAAGAAGCCTGCTTGCTTAAGAGGCTTACATAGTTGTTACTGGCTCATTTTCTCAGCGCCTGATTTTAAATCGCAAAGTAAGGGGCTTGGGTGGGATGCACTTGAACTTCTTAGCTGCTTAAGCCATTACACATATAATTTACTGTAAAGTCTGTCCAGCTGGATGATGTAAAAAAAATCTTAGGACAAAACTTAAACTGAGTTGAATAATTTCTTTAGACCTAAATCTAAAGATAAAAACACAATCCAATACAATAAAACCCATTTTCTTACTTTTTCAGGAGGATTTCGGAGGCCCCTTTACTGAACATACGGTAGCTGCCGTCAGCCATCTTCAAAACAGTGCTCATGGACTTTCGGACTGAGTTGAAGGTGTAAACTTTGTAAAGTTTCTCCTCCGGGATCTCAGTGCGAATAGTCTGGTAGTCCCGCTTCAGGTCATTAGAAAAGCCAAGCAAGGCACATTCGGTCTTGTTGCCCACCTGGCGTGGCAGGCCCCCTTCTTTCTCTGGAGGCTGGAGGTAAAGGCAGGAGGACAGTGAGTAAGAGAATATAGATGGTGGTGCAAACTGTGTTTCAGCCACATTACTTTTCTCAGGCTCACCATGATCTTTGTAGTGTAGGCACAATTGACTGCGATGCCCAGAATGAGAAGGTCTAAAATGGAGGAGGGAATGTTCTCGGGTTCAGGGACCCTCTTATAGTGCTTTTCAGCGATATAGGCCTGCACCACAGTCATGCGGTTCATGGTGAGTGTGCCAGTCTTGTCAGAACAGATGGCGGTAGCATTGCCCATCGTCTCACAGGCATCCAAATGACGCACCAGATTATTGTCTTTCATCATTTTCTGTAGGAAGATAGCTATATTAAATGATAACATAGCAACTTCATTCAATTCCAGCAGGAAAAACTCTAACAGAACACTTTCTGTATTGAACATAATTTTAGAAAGCCAGACAAAAATGCTCAAAAGCTAAAGGATTGAAATGAACAGTTCTTTGATTCGATAAAGCTCTCTGTTGGCTAACAAAGTGTGTGCATGGGATCATAGGCTGGCTTTAAGGTATCAACTAACCAAGTCTCCTTAACAGCCTGGCCTGCTTGTTTTAATAAACTAATCTGTAAGCTAGTCAACACTGGATAGGTGTTAGCTAGTTGGGAGCAATTTACCTTAACGGAGTATGCAAGGGAAATTGTTACAGCAAGCGGTAAACCTTCGGGAACAGCCACCACCAGCACAGTGACGCCGATGATGAAAAATTTAACAAAGAACTGAATGTAAATGGGTGTGCAGTCCTTGACCCACGGCAGGTTCTGGATCCAGAAGGTGTTGACGACAAACAGCACCACCAGGATAATAACAGTGATGGCTGACATGACCAGACCTGAAGGGAAACAATAAGCAATGAATAAATCACAAGGGGGGGGGGGGCTTTAAAATTAGAAATCTTCAGTGCTCAACCCTGCCAGAATCATGTTTCCATCTAGCTCACCTGCTTTACCAATCTGCACAGCTAGTTTGGTCAGTTTGCCCTGGAGGACAGACTTCTCTTTCTTTGGCAGGTTGGATTTCTTCTTGTCCTCTGCATCGGCTCCCTCGTCACTGTTCAGAGGCTGCATTTCCATCGCAGCGCCGTCCTGTGCTTTAGCTGCAACAAAGACCAAGAAAAGTGTTGCTAAATTAAATAATCTTATGGTTGCAGTTAAGTAAAGGCCATTACATTCAAGGGTTTCAAACACATGCAAATTTCAAGTGTAAAATTTGATTTTTATTCAAAATGGACCAGCATTAGATTCAGCCTGCAGGCTTTTACGTGTCTGAGAATTTGAAATCCAACTAGTTTAGCTAAAAAATAAAATCAGCATCACACAAAGCACAGACAATGAGACTACAACAAGACACATACTAAGATTTTCATTTGCATTTGAAAGGCTTGAACAATCAAGTTGTCACACCAGTGCATGAATAATCTTTGTGGCTTAAAAAAAAGACAAAATATTTTATTTTTTAAGTAAATTCATGTTTAATTTCAAAAGTTAACATGGCTTTCTTCTTCTCTTTTATCCATAGAACTTGGGAAATATTACTGCAACTAAATTTGCAGTGATCTGACTCCACATTAATTAGCAAAAGCATTTTGAAGAGTAATTAGCATACTTAGCATACTCCCACCTCTAGCAGCACTGGGATCATTCGGAGTGATCACTTGTGCTGTAGAGAGTTTAGCTCTCATAAAATCTCTTATCTCTTCATCAAAATTCTATAGGATCACCATCCTCTGATTGCAGGTCGGATGGCAATCCCAAACGCACGTATAACCAGGTAACCTTGGAGACAGAGTCTTTAATGGTGAAGACGAGAGCACCGGTAGCTGGCTGGCCACCAGTCATGTCACTCACCATTGTAAAATCATTTGGCGCTGCTGCTGCTGAGTGATTGACACATCTTTTAATTCTCAGTCATTTTTGCTACTTAGTTCGGTTTCATGCATTTTATATATACATTATGTACAATTTGGGAGTGTTGCTAGCGCTATGTACTGTAGTACAGAAAAATGCATTGCGCAGTGCTAATGTATGCAGCAGGAAGAGGAGGGGCATTAACACTGGCCTATTACAGCTGCTGTGGACTGTGGCTTGTTCTGCACTTACATGGCCTGTGTAATCTCAGTCTAAAGGATTACTGTTGATTCCTGGCAGGCAGAGGGAATCTGTGCACTGGGGACTAGCGCCAGGGTTGCGGTCACAGGCCCAAGCACTACTGATCATGGTATCCCAGCAGGACTACAAGGCAGGCTAGCTGGCTGACTTACCGCTAAACAGCTTCATTATCATTTCAGTCAGTCGGAAATTGCACCACTGTAAGTCTTACAGTTTGAATAGTTTAGATTGGGAGATCAATAGAAATCAAATTGCGGTGGCCTGAGGGAGAGTTGGAGAGAGAGATGGGTGGGAAAGCAGATGTTCTGGCCCCAGAATTGTTGCATGGCTTTAATCTCCTCACCACTAATCGCTATAACTGGATTCAGTAGCACCTGCTGCTCAAAGGGCAATGTGCCAGGGAGGGACGTGAAAAGAAGAGATAGAGACAGAAGGGAGGGCCAGACAGCACAATGGATGGACCAGAACAGCCAGTACTAAGAAGACACAGACAAGGGGTCACACAAAAATATGCAACTCCTGATTACTTAGATAAAACTGCTGCAGGCAAATATTAAAGATTTAATGCTTTAACCTACATCCAGCGCTGTTATATGAGGGACACTGATACAGCTAGAGGCTAATTCATAAAGGTGGGCAATAAGCTGTAAGGCAATTAAATATAATTGTGTGTGTGCGCACCTGTGTGCGGTCAAGCGACTTACCTTTCTTGCGATTTTCCACAGATCCATCCTGCTTCTTGTCTGTGGAAAAATACACCACCATCATTAGCAGCAGTAGGCAAGGCTGTGCAAACATATGGAATTATAATGAATATATAGTGAGTATGGAAAGTATTCAGTCCCCGTTAAATTTTTCACTCTGTTATATTGCAGCTCATATCATGTTAGTTCATTGTTTTTCTTCATTAATGTACACACAGCACCCCATGTTGACAGAAAAACACAGAAATGTTGATATTGTTGAAGTGGACCAACGGAAGCCTCTCCTCAGTGTAAGACACATGAAAGCCTGCATGGAGTTCACTAAAGAACACTTGAAGGACTCCAAGAAGATGAGAAATAAGATTCTCTGGTCTAAAGAGACCAAGATAGAACTTTTTAGCCTTAATTCTAAGCAGTATGTGTGGAGAAAACCAGGCACTGCTCATCACCTGTCTAATACAGGCCCGAGAGTGAAGCATAGTGGTGGCAGCATCATGCTGTGGGGGTGTTTGTCAGCTGCAGGGACACAGCAACTGGATGCAATCGAAGAAAAGATTAATGCGACCAAGTACAAGTATATCCTGGACAAAATCTTCTCCAGAGAGCTTAGGATCTCTGACCTGGCTGAAGGTTCCCCTTCCAACAAGACAAAGACCCTAAGCACACTGTTAAATAACAGTGTGCCTTCACAACAGCTCCATGACTGTTCTTGAATGGCCCAGCCAAAACCCTGAAAGATTTTAAGAGGTTTGAATACTTTTGGTACCCACTGTTATCTGTGTCCCACTCATTTTCATATTCTGTTGTATTAATGTTTTACAGGGTATCACTATTTTGTTTTGGAATTAGGGCTGCATGATTGTTAAACTTAAAGAAAAAAAAATCTTGAGTACTTGATGGGTTCAGCTTCTCAAAAGATGAATTTCTCTGACTTTGTTATATGGAATGCACAGTCAAAACCAGACATGTGAGAAACAAAAGGACATTTTTCACTTTTGTCTGGCATTTTACAGACGAGGAACAGTCGAGAAATATCTTTTACACTGATCGAAAATGTGAACAATCCTATACGGAAGTAATTGCTGAATCTACCAGAGCTCCAGAAGAAATCAACTTACCTTTTGAAACCTTTCAAACTCATGTTCATTGTACACATACAACACTTCTACCAGGTGAACTGAAGAGGTCTGCACAAGCTCAAGTAGTCCTGAATTCAATATAAAATCAGTATCTACGAAAGATGTTGCTATATTCTGTGAGATGTGAAAGTGGTGGGAGATAATGGCGATTCACCGGCAGTGTGGACAAATATCTGCACAAATAAGGAGAAAAACTGGTGAATACACTGACTTTTCCTCTGTTTCTTCTTCTCCTCCTTTTCCTTTTTCTTTTCCTCTTCATCTTCATCATCATCCTCAGAACTCCCAAGTAAAGTGAAGATAATTCCAGTTTGAGAGTTGACACCCACAGCAGTGACCACCATTTTCCCTGAGCCCTCCATTACATGGGTGCCTTTGGAAAGAGGAGGAGAATAAATTGTCAGAGTAAGAGTGAAAGAAGTAAAGGAGGATCCTTTAAGTGTACTTAAACCACTTGTTTCTCTTTAACCCTGATCACCTTAGATTTTCTAAATTATTTATCATTATTTATTATTATTAGCTGGGCCTGTACAAACACATATATATGTATGTTCAATATATAGTAAGAGTGAAAAGATAATTTCCGCAAGGGAATTAGTGAAGTGTATTTCTTCTTTACCTTAGGCATAGACTTGATGAGCTAGATTTCTATGCTTATTGAGAAGAAGAATTAGTCTTCTTTCAAGTTTCATGTTAAACTACACAAGAGGATAAAATAATGCTGATTTAAATGGAGACAATACATTTAATGTAGTGCTTATAAGTTAAGAGAAAGAAACAGTCAGCGGTGCAAATACCCTCCAACTCTTTCATCAGTAGACTTTAATCGTCAGTCCATCCATTAATTAATGGAAGTCTGAGAGGCTACAAGACAGCAACAAATGGAAAACAGCAATTTTTCGAATTCCTCAAACTCGTGTAGTGAGGTGAGGCATGGATCAGAACACAAATTACATTAAGGTGCAGATTTAGTTAGAGGGGTGGATCCTTAACTCGGTATACCGCTATTTGAAGAATAATGTCCTTTTGCTAGTGATAGATGATACAAAATGTACTGATGGAAATCAAAAAGCAGTAGTAAAACAAACTGTACACACTGTCCTGCAGGGTGCTGGTAGAGAACCAGATGAACTGAACAAGATGTGTTTCTCATAAAACCAGAACACTTCTGGGTGACTAAGCAGTGAAAACACAGCTCTCTCGCAGCACCACAACACATTTGAAGTGGCTGTATGCACATTGAGCCAGAAGTATTACCGCTTTACATCTAGGTAGTGTTGAGGGGCAGCGACTGATGACTAAATATCAGAAAAGGGATACAAATTCACTTTCAATTCGGTTTATCACCCAGTCATGCAAATTAACAACACAACATTGAATACAGAGAGCAAAACATAGCTATATTATCATCAACACAAGAGTCATTTGCTATGCTGAATAAGGGTGATTTTCCTTTTGCAGTTCATTGATTTTCAGGCTGCAATTCAACTAAAAACAGCAATTATGTTCTCATATGCTTTGAGTGCACTCTTTGTTTTCAGAATGTATATTAATTACTGGTGTAATGTTTAATATTACTCTGAAGCTTAAAATATAGTCCAACAAGTTGCTTTACAATGCAGCGCTAGACTGGGGCAGTTCATTCATTATAGTTCAGACCTTTCAGTCCAACTAATTACAGCATGCTTAATTATATCACAGGTCTGTTTTGGGTATTGCTGGAACGCTGAAGACAGCAGAACAAAACGTCATCGCAAAAATTAATATGGACCTTTGCTGATGAAACTTTAATTACTAGAATCTGGTTTTAGTGATTAGAAATAATTTGGGTCAGTTTCTCCATTGACCTTAGGGTGCATGTGACCACAACTAAAAAGTCTGCAAAAAATTAAATGGATTTCGATGCGAGGAAATTGCACAAGGGTCATCTGCCATTTAATTTTAATAAGCACTGTGCTCATGAAGCTCCAGAGCTTGAAGACAATTGGTTTAATAATATTTAAATTCGCTGGCTGGTTTTTGCAAACATCATAGATAAAATCGCAGCAAGACAGTAAAAAGTTTTGTTCTCAAAAATCAAATACATCTTTATCTTCCAGTAATAAGTAGCTAAAAAAAAAAATACATAAAAGTGTTACCTGATAACAGCATTGGATCTTTTTGTTGTGTTTTTTTAACGTGGTCCGACTCCCCAGTGAGCGAGCTCTCATCGATCTTAAGATCGTTACCTTGGAGGAGGACTCCATCGGCAGGCAAAAGGTCACCTGAAATGCACACATAGAAAATGAAGCGTTGGAGGAGGAATAGTCAGCAAATCATTTGAATTCTGTACATATTTTGCATAAATATTTTTTTCTGCAGCATTCTTACTCGTTTATTGTATTTGTTCACATTACTTCAATGATTACTTCTTACCATATTTTACTTGTGCAATGTCACCGACTACAATCTCAGCCACGGGAATTTGGATGACTTGTCCTCCACGAACGACAGTAAATTTCTGCTCCTGCTCAATACGGCTCTGGAGGCCTCTAAACTGCTTCTCTTTACTCCAGTCATTGAATGCTGTCACCAACACCACACAGATAACAGACAGAAGAATGGCGGCACCCTCGATCCAGCCTGCCTCTGACTCATTTTCATCCTCGACACCGCCAGCGGCCCTTCCACACTCTGCAGAAGGACAGGAAAATATTCAAAATAATCCATTAACGGTGACAAAGATCAACAAACATAAGAATTTGCACTGTGCTGTCATGAAATAATGATACTTACGTTCTCTTTCGGCATCTGGGGGTTTATAAAAAGAAAGGCCTAATGAAACTATGGCTGCCACTTCTAGGATAATTAGTGTGACATCCTGTAGTGCCTCCCACACTAACTGTAAGAAAGTTTTGGGTTTTTTGGGTGGTATAAAATTCTGCCCAAACACTGTTTTCCGCTTCTCGATGTCTGTGGGCTGCCCACTTAGACCTAAAAGGGAAAGACAGAACAAAAATGCATTTTATTAACAGTATTTTAAATTTAAATCCATCAAAAAGTAAACCTGAATTATGTGTGACTTAGTTTGGACACTGATACATGAATGCACACATTTCATAGACAGGAAGGGAAGTTATGTGGCTTCCATCACCGGGCCTCCAAAAACAATTATTTTCAAAATGAATCAGCATTTTTGACAGGGCTCTGTGGAGGTGATAATGCTGGACAACAATGACTCCCATTCTGTGAGCATGACAAACGCTTTCACCTCTGTCAGGTGTGCAGAACAATGGGAGAACATGGGTCAAGTCTAATCCCATAAACTCCCTTTTCAATTACAATGACCGCCTCACGGGAGAAGAGGAATCAGCTGTGGACTCGCCACTGCTTGTGCCCAATGCTGTCCCGTTATCTCCATCTCTCTGACACAGTGAATGTCTAGTTGGCCCAAGAGCCATTCATCCATATGCATAGAGAGCATTCTGAAGCCACCCATTCAAATGCTTCCGCATTCAAAGCAGTCATATATTCAAAGGGCCCTTTGCACATTTGATGATGCATGACAATTTTTCACTTCGATTCATGACCAATGGCTCTGTGTGGGTGGCTGTACAGGCTGGATCGAGCTGTGCATGTGTGGCGGAGAGGAGGTGGAGCATAATTGCGGGCCAGAGAAGAGTGACTGTGTGAAACTGCTACTGACAGGCAAATGTAGGTGGGTGGGGGTAAGAGTGCAAGGGACTGAAACTAATAAAGAGTGGAGCTACGGATGGTTGAAGGAAAGCCGCGCAACAGCAGCCTCTTAATTGAGAATAATAGCGCAGTAGAGTAGAGGTATGGACGGAGATGCAGAAAGAGGGACGATGCAAATCATCAATAAACCACATTTGTATAATGAATCTGTGCAGTTACAACAGCACTGGAGACACACAAATGCTGTTGAAATTGAACACAACAACACTGACAGAACAACAATCTTGATAATCTATCAATTCTTTTTTTTTTTTACAATTTGAGCAAAAACCCAGTCTAAAATACATATATCCTCTCGTTTGTAAAATTAAAGTGGGGAACTTTGGGACTTTTAACTGTTAATTAAACAGATTATACCCATACTTGCAAAAAAATCCATTTTGCAAGCATCCACTCTTCTGTTCCAAAATGCCAAATCAGCCAGTGAATCATAATTACAGAAAAGGCTGTAACAACAGATAATTTCATTATCAATGAATCACATAAGAAGATGAATAAAGATGAAGACAGTGTTTAACTTGGTCCTTTTTAGATCTTATCAAAGTTTAAATTAATTAAATGGAAATCATCAAACTTATCTATAAGAAAGAATTATTTTGTGTCATGGGCCTTGCATTTGCAGCTGATTCAGTCCTGTTATAGCCTATCATGAACAAATACCGGTCTAAAAAGAGGTGAGGATGATGACTCCTCACCACAGCCACAAAGGTTTATCCTGCACAGCTGCCTGCTGCTGCTCCCCGGCTGTCTCTCACCATCCTCTTTGATTCTCTTTGCCTCTAATGACAACACGCCGACAGCTAATACCCTCTTTCAATTTTACACCCGGTTCCCTTTGCTTCAGAGAAATAAGTACAAATGACAAAGGATGATCAACACGCTGTCCCTCAAGCACAAACAGAAAATAGGTCGGTCTTGGCCTCTGATCAGTTGCTGCTTGGAGTCTGTCTCAAGTCACGCAGCTAAACATTAACCATTTAATTTGGATACTTGTCCCCAACTGACCCCTCATAATGCTAACAATTTAGCCATCAGTGAGGGGTCAAGGTAAGCCTCTGCTCTGGATCTGTCACAATGAATCAAATAGAATAAAGTAGATTTGTCTTTTACTGCTGTCATGCAACCATGTGAAGGCCAGGATGTGTCCTTTAGTATAGCGGGACGCATTTCTATAGCAATCTGACATCTGGGAGGACGTAAAGATTCATGAGCATTAGTTCCCATCAGCACCTGTTTCATTCAGATGAGATTAATTTGTATATTTCTGCATGAGAAAGAAAGCAATCATTTCAAATAAAGCCAACCACCTGAATTAGAAGAGTAAGCATTCAACAGAGCCCGTCAACTCATCAAATGAGGTTGGGGTGTCTGGAATGAAAGACGGGCAGACGGACAACGCTTGTGAATTCAGTCCAGTTTGCACTCAGCACACAGCTGATTGGATCAATAGGCTGGAATCCAAATATTTGACTTCACTAAAATAGCAATCGACAGGGAATAACTGAGAAATAGGGGAGTGATGTCAATAATATCGATGTGAAGTGGCCTTGCCCATTTGAAGTATCTCGCTCCACAGAGGAAACAAAGTATCCCATCGGGAGATAAATTCTGCTGCATGAGGAGGGCTTCCAGAAGTATTGATACTAGGGTTGTGATTTCATTTGGAAAAGGACAACAAGAACAACAACATGAAAAGTGCTCCAGACATCTGGGTGCACTTTGGCTTACAATGCAATGACCCTGACACACAACATTCAATGCTGGGAAATGCAGTCAAGGGATGGGAGTTCTGTTGTAACAGTACTCCAGTGACTTAGTTTTGCTGTTATAAACAGCTGTGGGACTCACAAGAGAGGGATATAAAAAAAACAAGAGTGGGCACAACTGACGAAGCACTGGCTAAGATATCCTGACTCATGAAGCACAACCTTTATAAATTTGGTTTGAAAAAGGGGACATCAAAAAATTCCCCATTGTGCCCTCCCTGACTTTAAACATCCATGTCTTTTATAATCCATGCTGCAAGTATGTCATGTAGGCGTCAAGTTAAAATGTGTCATCACCACGTTCAGGCCAAGTCAACCCTTAAGACATCACTAGTCACATCTTCTCAGCCTCAACAATGCCTATAAAAGCCACAAACATTATATGACTGTTTTCCCAAGCTGAGGAGTGTTCCCAATCATGAGCAAACTAATTTTAATGTGTTTTAAAAGAAACAATTACACGTTGACACTTATGTGTCTGGTTCCCACTAGAAAAATAGAGAATGTTTGCTTGGCGGAACACTAACTGGTGTTCATTTCATGGCGGTTACTGAAGCAGAGATGAGACTAAAAAAACAGAATGCAAAGGGAAAGCAAATGAGACAAACACCAAGCCAACTTCCAGAGCGTCTGATACTGGTGAGCTGCCCCTTCAACGCACGTGCACGCACACGCACACACACACACACACACACACACACA
The DNA here is from genome assembly GCF_040054535.1 of Antennarius striatus. NCBI lineage: Eukaryota > Metazoa > Chordata > Actinopteri > Lophiiformes > Antennariidae > Antennarius > Antennarius striatus. The sequence continues at coordinate 5,183,850 of NC_090797.1, forward strand.
CTGTGGAAACAGGGTTTGTTTGATAAGTACAGTACCAAAACTGGAGTACAGTTTCAAAATGAGAAAGATATGTTGAATCAATGAGTTGGCTAGAAAAAATATTTTTTTTAGTATTCTCTGATTAAAACCCTTCAGGCGTCACCTTCTTTTTCACTGCACTGCAGCACTGTGACAGGGTTAATGGTTCGCATTTGTCAAATAGGCACATGTAATATTTCAATAAGCTTTTTGGCAGTGTTCGCTGTCACACTTTAAGCACCACATTGTACAGTGTGCATAATTAATTCTTTTCAGACTTGGAGCGCTGTCATGTTTTTTGACAAAATCAATGACAATCACAGAACAGTGTATTGAAATCTAACTGAATAGAAGAGCAGAGACACCGGGCCTTATGTGGTAGTGTGGAAAATAGCTGTGGCAGTGCCATGATACATTACATTCAGCCTAATCTCAACGGAGTGTGCCAAAACCTAGCCAAAGTAGAGTGGTGCATTCATGTACAGCCGCAGCAGAGTAAACTCAAACTTCTTTGGGCAAAATGAAAATGATGAGTATTAGCAAAGGATTGGTTTAAAAGCTTTGTGAAATGCCTAAGCAACTAATTAAAAACTCATTTTCAATTGTCAAGCTCCTCTAATCTTAAATAATGGTTTAATTTCCCAAGCCAATGACAATTGAGATGATTGAAACTAAAACCATCAAAAACGCCAGGGGCTGCAGACCAACTGGAACAGCAGCTGCTGCAGGAGAAAAATAAATGTGGACATATTCATTTCTATCAATGTGATACTAACAAGTTGGGCCTTCAATGGATTACTCTTAGGAGCATCATAGACGACAGGTTACTTGGCAACAGGTAACAGTTTCACAAGCCGGCATGAAAGGAGCATCCTTGAAAGCTTCACATTTATAAGCAAGGATCCAGTTTTCTGAAACAAAGACTACATATAAAAGCATATCTTGAAATGCTTCTTTTAATTTTATAATGCACTGTTTTTTTAATAAAATCTTTTCATTTCGTTTAACTGAAATGGTTTGTTTTTTTTCAAATAAATCTGCAATTTTGCTTTAACTACAATAACCTTGTTCTGTAAATGTTAAACTCAATCACGAAATGTTCACACTTCCCAGTGCTGTGAGACGTCAGAAACAAGCGCACACAATCCCACACAAACCCGAAATGAAAGCTCACCATCTTGTTTTGCCAGTGACTCAAAGGCAAGCCTTTGCCCTATGTGTGCTGCAGGTGTAGCCAGTAAAAACATGCATTCCACAGCACTTCCGCTCCACAAATGGATCGCTTATAGCAAGTGTTCAGTGTAGCTAAAGCGTTAACGGCAACTCGTACCATATAAAGACTTCTTTATACTTCATAACCCAAATGCCGTAAAGCTAATGAGCCTCCGCTTTAATTTTTGTAGCTCAGACCAGGTAGGTGGAGCAGAGGAGGGGGAGCACACTGGCATTTATGAAACAACTAGCATAAGGGACTGCATGGCATTTTCTACCTCTAAATAAAAGGTCAAGAACTAAAAAAATAAGGTAATGATTCTTGAATCAAAGTTGTTTTGTTCAGTAATTAATCATATCATATATCATATTCCTAATTGCTTTGATGATACTAAGGATATTTATATATATATTTTTTGGACTTGCTTTGAGACGCCGGATAGAAGACCGTTGATGCTACAGTGAATGTGTGGTGCCTTTTTAATCTGGGATCAAACTGTAAAATCCCCTCCCATAAGAGTTCAGTCAAGGTCACACAGGCGATTACGCAGACTATCTATAGAAGACAAAAAGAGTCTGAGACCAAAAGAGTGGGAGAAAAGGGAGCAATGCTTTCAAACAGTATTGCACTAATGGGATTTAACTCTAAACAAGAACCTTTTAACACACATATTGTGAACTTCTGTGACGAAGAGTAACACTGAGGATAAACTTTAAAAGCTGTACACTTCTCTAAGGTGTTGCAGTTGTTAAGGGGATAGCACGTCAAGTAAAGTTAGTAATTGATAATCACTCTGAACTATTTGATTACTGATCGATTGGCTCCCCACAGCACACATACGCATAGTAACAGGAGCATATTTTTCCACTTTTTCAAGGAGAATATTGTGCAGAATGAATGACTATTCACATATTGAAATTCATTGCCCATCCATAGTCGTTACTACCCCAGCATTACAACATCCTGTTTTGTCTGCTACATGTGGGACATTGACCTGCCTGCAGCCTGGTGCTGTGCCCGGGCCGACAGCTGGTCTGTCTGAGGCCTACGCAAAGACACAGAGGTGAAAAGGGAGTGGGGGTAAGGGGGGGGGTATGAGGAGCATATCCACAGGCAATGAAACACAGCCAGACTGGCCCAGGTCAGATCCAGCCTGTCCTTCCACCTGCCTGACATATTAGGTTTTCCAAGGAAGTGATGTCAAGACACCCACCATGTGGATGGTATGACACACCTCCAAAACGATGAGTACACCACGATGGCATTCAAACAGCACATGCTACAAGCTATGTGATAGGACATCCTGCATTTGAACCAATTAAAGAGTCATGCTGAGAGAAGTGGAAACATTACTCTACCATCTATAGGTGATGTTTTTAACCGGTTGCAAAGTCCTTGAACATCTTCATAAGTTTGGCCAATTTTACTAATTGCCTCTGTCCCTCTCAGTTCCATAAGAGAGCGCAGTTCTTTGAGTGTGCAGCCAAATTCTCCATCGTGATTGGCCTCCACTATTGAGTTCTTCACCCCACTGTATGAGTTGTTCGCCATTTTTTCGCCGTCTTCTCACTCAGTCGCAAAGCGTTGAAGCTTCTGCTCAAAAGTGAGGGTGAAAAAAAAGTATTGTCCAGGAAAAAAATTATATCCTCAAAAATGTGAACACAGTGGTAGCTCCCATAAAAAGTGAATGGATCCTTCAGAGACAGCTGGAGATGTACGGTTGGTGGAAGGACAGGGGTTTCACGAAACAAGCCATTTCCTTGGAGAGCTGAGTTCTTAGTCTTTCATGGTGACTGAGGATCACCCACAGAGGTGGAGATCACCATACATGCAGATCTGGAGGGGAAGCAAAAACAAAAAAAAATGTTAAGAGCGTCATTAGTGGGGTAGGATTCCCCATCCCCCCATATTTATTGAATAAACACTGTCAAAACCACTCAGCTGCTGAGCAAGCAGCATGTCATCAACAAACCTGGCACTGGTCATTGTTGAGAGATTTTGATTAGCTGCACTTGAGTCATAAAACAGTAATAATTTTGTCATCTAGACAGAACTCTTGTCAGGTAATGTGCACTTTGCTAGTATGCAAGCAGAGTGGGGTATCAGAATTCAATAATCATCACTCCACTAGGAGCCAAGGGACTTTTCAAGAGTTTGAAAGGCAGATGTTTCAAGCAGCATCTCCCCCATAGATCACAGCTGTTGGATTTTAATTGGTTGCATTTATTGCAGAGAACAATACTAATACTAATAATATAAGCAATACTAATAATATGACTACTACTTATACTAATGATTGAAACTAACAAATAGATGTGTGGTAATAATGATTAATTTCATGGCAGGCAGGGAAAAAGGACAAACAACTAGATGATCCTGGAGTAACCGAACTGTAAGTAAAATGATTCCAGCTTCTAAAGCTTACTTACATCTTAATTAAGTATTCTTACAATTCATGTGGTGTTTCAGTTAAATTCATGTTTTTTTTAAAATTATTCTTTCACTCAAAAGACAGGGCTCACCCCTATTCAAAACCCAGAGTATAATTTTAACAATCAAGACTGCACAGTTAAATGAATCTGTATGACTGTCTCAATATCCCACCACGCTTAAGTAGTGTACAAGAGGTCTGTCTTTCAAAAATAAGAGCAAAGGGAAAAAAAGTCACCTGCTTCCATGCAGAGCAAAGGTTCGGGCAACGTAGAAGGCAGGAACCGAGTGACTGATTACCTCAGGAACAGCCTTCAGTTTAATCTAATTAAGACTATCTGTGGCATCAGGGATCTCCATGGTGCTCTACATGGGAGAGTCCATTCTAATGAGAGGCTGCTGTCCATTCAGCTTTAATCAGCCTAACAAAATGAGGCTGATTCATTCATGACCACAAAACTGATAGGAATTTCTCTTTGTGCAGCTCGGAAAGAAAACAAAACCGAGGACTATGAGAATATAAAAAAAAGATTCACTAATTTTTTTTGGCCACCAGTCACAAAGGTGTGTTTCATACTGCTATGCATGAATACTAATACCAGTATCGGACATTAGTCAGGCGCTATGCATACTTAAATTTACTTAAATTTATCACTACACTGAATTAAAGGCAAAAATAATGTTAACAGCATGGGGTTTCACCATATTCTCGCGGTACTATAGCCAATATGTGGGTCCTATAGCCCTTGAGTCACTACTTCTCAGACACTGATACCAAAACTGGACAATTCTATGAAAAAGCACACCAGCTGCAACTTGTACAACATTTCAGAATCCACCTTCACCATCATTTGGATAATTATCTTTAACTCAATGTCTGTCACCAAACTGCACACTGGGCTGACTTTATTTCAAAGAGAATCATTCTCTATTTAAAAAAGTTTTGGGTTCACATGCTAACCTAGAAATAGCAGGTGTGTTTAATGATGCGATTCAGAAATGAGGCATTCCAAAAGGTTATGTTCATGATATCCAAAATCAAACTCAAGGTCTGCCATGTGTCAATCACACCCTTCAGCTAGTTGTTGAGGAGGGGTGTGTAGATCAGAGACGTGCAGCTGAAGTGGAGGTTAGATGTGGTTGCTGTGCCATATTTGTTAAAAAAACAAACTAAAATGTAAAGATGCAAGCGCAACATTTAAACATGACTTTGCTACAGACTGCTTACTGCCTATCAGGCAAGTATATAACTTTAAGTACTTGTAAGATGGTATTTTCTGCGGCTTGCACATAAAAATCATGTGCTGTTGCAGTAAGTCTAACTGCTTAATGCATGTCTACAAGTATTGGGTTTTTAGGCTCATGAGTGAACCTATTTTTAGCTGATAATTTGTACAGTTTATTTCAGTACCATTAAAAAAATATTATTGGGTGAAAAAACAAAATCATGACTATGAATTTCTTGAAACCTCAAGGGGTATGCATGCATGTGGTTCTAATCCCAAACATTTTTGCAAACACCCACCATGCTCTGCACTTTCAGGTGGAGGAAAGTTGTGTGAAACTCAGATTTTCAGTGCAGAGACTGGTACTCTGCAATCTGATCCATCGAAAGGGCACCAATGCAGGCAGACGGGATCTTTTGCCTTGCCTAGAAAAATGCTGCTGTTTACTCTAAGCTTGAGAGGTTTAACTCGCTTTCTGGATTCTTGGCTAAAAGAAACACCAAACATGACTGAAATAACACCACACACACAGGTCTCAATATATCTAACAGGACCTTAAATGTACAACATTGTACCAACACCAAAAACTCTGTATTGCTAAAATTAAAACTGGGATGCAGATTTAGTGGAAGAAAATGTGGGCTTTATTATTATCCAGTGCACAAATGAATGCTCGCAGCTTATTCCACTGAGGTTCTTGGAAACTATTCTGTCACATGTTGAGATTCTATTTGGAGCCATCTGTCATGGAAATCAGGACAGAATTTATTATTTATTACACAACATAATTGCTGCTCCTGTTGTGTCACTGAGGTGAGGAGATCACAGAAACCACATTTTCAAGGGAATACTCTTGAACCTTGTATAATGGTAATCAATGCACATTTACAAGCCACAAGTTACTATTTACACCACTGCTCTGATTTCAGTGAAAAACTAAGTGATTTTCTCACGAGTTGAACAGAAATGCAGGGAATGCCAAATGCCAGCCTCTTCAGACTAAGACAATGGAACTGCTGCAGATGCCCTCAGTCTGAAATCGAACTAAAATTAAAATGGTGATAGCTACAGCAGAAAGCTAAGGCTTCCGTCTTTAAATTACGGTTACCAACTCAAAGATTTTATGCTTCGACACACAAGTTACTTTGTAGTTTATATCTCTATCTGTCTAGAAATGTACTAGCAGTGACTGATTTGTCACAGGATTCCTTATCTGGAGCTCAATATCAGCAAAATCTGGACTTCAAATATGGATTTTACTGCAAAGGAGCTATCAGTTCAGTTCCAACCAGCTACACTGACTGGCATGCCCTGATATTCTTAACCTATGCAATCCAACAGTCATCCATTCTTGGCTAAACCTGACAAAATGACCAAACAAGGAAACAAATACTAGCCAATCCAAGGCAGTTCCATCATAGCAGGATAAGCGAGGGTGTCTCTGATAGGTGGGGCACTGAAAGGTTTGGAAGGAAGATTAGACAGTGGCTGAAATGTTATATTTTGACTAGACTACACAAGAGTGACTAAAATGATAAATATATCTAGGAGTATAAAAAAAACTAAAATGTCAATGAAAATTATTGCCTAAAATACAGGGTTTTTCTTTGAAATTTTAATGAGATGGCAAAGGCTTCAGTCAACTAAAATCTTACTGCAGGAACATCTGAGTCAGGACTATGACTAAGAACAGTGGCTGAGGAATGTGTGTGCCAAATATTAATATCACTTTTGAAGGTGGAAAGGTGTTAAGTTTATGTATTTTTTATTTGCCCTCAAAAAGACCACACTGAGATGTGCTTACGTCCCATTTTGGCGTTTTAGTGTAATACTATCAATTAATTTTACAAAGTGTAATAAAAGAGGTTATAAGCTTTTTTTGGACAAGAGCATAGTCGACGTAGGATAATGAGTCAGCACGAGCACAGACTCAGCTGATCTAGCTTACTTCGCAAAAAGCTGCAGCCATGACATACACATACATACATAATAATCAATTCTTTGATAATCCCCCACCACACACACACACACACACACACACACACACACACACTGTTTAGCTCGAGCTAATTCAATCATGTTGCCATATGGAATTAGCGTGAGAAATCTCCCAGTATTCTTTCTGGATTTTATTTTTCTATTTCTTAATCAACTTTAACGCTAAGCTTCAGTGCTTTTATTCAAGGAATAATGTTGTTTATACTGCACACTGTTCTGCATGGGTCTTATTCTTAGACTGACAGATGGAACAAACTGTTTTAAGGAAAGGGAGGATTGTAGTGCGAGTGCTGGGGTGTCAGCTGTGGCTCTGTGGCAATGGCAAATGGTTTACATGTCTCACAGGTCAGGTGGGAGGGCCTCTTGGAAGAATTTTACTTTGGGACCCGGGAAGGACAACTCCGGATGGCTACATTCGGTAATGTTAACGTCAGCGAACAATTTGTCATTGTACCATGTCTAAACTGTGGGTCTGTCTTTTTTGGCATCATTAATCTATACAACCACTGTGTTTGAACGACTGACTATAGGACACAATTGTTGACATTTTCAGTTTAGAGAGATGGATTTAATTTTAAAGAATGTACAATTTTTGCGCCCAGACCCACTTAGTAGGGCTCTGGCCCAACCACTACAGTCCTCGTTATTATGGAGTCAGCTGAGTTTCATCTAACAGAATTTGTTTTGCATTTCTCTAGGCCAAAGAAAATTTAAAAACTGCCACATTTAATGAAGGATAAAGCAAAAATTATTAGAAGAAAAGCCTGATGCTGTTCAATTCTGACATACATGTCATAGCTGTTAGAAACCACGACATACCATTCGGCAATTCAGCTTATTGGCTAATTTGTTCTTTGATTCTAAAATTTAAAAAAAAAAAAACATCCCGTCATTACCAAGAAAAACATTTTCAATAGTAAGTACAGCTAAAACATTAGTCATCATAGAATGTAATAACATGCATTTCTAAATATATAAATGATCGCTACATGATGTAATTTTAGTGGGATTGTAAGGTTCAACTTGTCTTGGGGACCACATGCATGGGCTGAGCACATGTGCAGACTATAATAACGATTGCAATTCTCCACCTTCTCCATTTCCTTGTCTTCGTGTCTTACTCCATGAGCCCTCTCCCACATTCACACCCCCTAACCCAGCAAGCAGCAACAACGCCAAGATGAAGGAAGTGCCAACATTTGCTGCACTGCAACAGTTTCGGGTTGCGGTGCAGGTCACATGTCACAACAGTGGAAAATCATTGTGATTGGATCTCCAAGCCAACAGCTGGCATGGTATGGTTGAATGGCAAAGGCTAACGTTAACCCTTTCCACACAACAGCAGCAAAACCGCAGCGCAGCTTAAACACGAGGTGGTTTTACCAAAGGACCAGGCACTTGTAAGGCACTCAGTACTTTTTATCTTGAGCTATTTGAGGCTATCTTCACACACAGAAATGCGCACTTAACCCAAGAGGACTGTGGCAAGTAGAAACATGCAGATAGGACAACGATGGGCATCACAGAAATATACTCATGTCGTTGTTTGAACACTAAGGAAACCCTCTGGCAGTTTTTACACCTCTACGTGCCAACAACTCCATGCAAGACAAGGATAGCAATTCTAGGGATCCCTCTGCAATAGAGCTGCCTAATGCGAGGGGTGGTATTTTTAGCTTCCCCAGACTATCCCCTCCCCCCACTGCTAGCCATTGCTGAACTGGGTCAGGCCATGTAAATGTGTAGGGTACAAAGTAGAGACACCCAGCCCTCCTTGGGCTGCCCGGCTTGAAGCTGGGAGCACTATTTCACCCCACACAGCTCTCACACTGTCAGTCTGCCAATACATCCCCAAAGCTAGGAGTCGCTACCGATACACTTTTGTGCTTAAGCTCTCCATGCATGATGGGGCATCTAATGATCTATAAAATAAATTGTCTTGCCAGTATTTAATCCTGGAAAACATATTTTGTTTTAAAACTTGATATGAAAAGGTGCTGTGAAAAACCCAGGATTATTCAATCCCTGCATGACGAAGTGAAAGCAAGTAATATTCTTGTTGAACATGGAATTTTCACATCCTCAGTTGTGTAAAACATTACCTTTTTTTCCTCCAGAGGAAACAAAACCAGATGAAATGGTTATATTTAGCTGTTAGTGTTCTTCGTGTCCGCAGGACGGAAAATATTTCAAAATGGAGTATCTTTCATCAAGCCACTTTGAAGATAAGAGCTCTCTGTGTCCTTTGTTATGTGTGATTCAACGTAGCAGCTCAGTGGCCTGAGGTCCTGCTGCCCTGCAATTAACTGCCATAGTCTTCTAACCTTACCATTTCAGGCCATACTAGTGTTGTGCATCAAACTTGTTGTAAGCAAGACCTATGAGGGGCATTGCCACGACAGGTATCTGTGATGTAACCTTTGGTCGAGAGAGTTGTCCAGCTGATTGGGGTAAGACCTAGAGTGTCTAACCTGGTTATCCTGATGCAGCTGATCATGAAGATGATCCTCAGTCTTTCAAATCATCTCCGTCTACCCCAACAACATAAATTATCTGCAGTCTTTTCATCTGAAAAAATTATCAGCATTGATTCACAATTTAATTTTAAAAGTTATCAAAGCCTCTGTTTGCCTCTCTCAAGCAGTATGCCACAGCAGCATTCACTTCAGTGAATGGTGCTTTCTCAAATGTACTGTACAATAAAATTAAATATTGTCTTCGATATCATAAAATTAATTAAAACTCCAAAAAATTTAAACTCATGATGAAAATGATGATTATTAACCAACTCATGCATTGATTTTTGTCTCTCATAGCCCCATCACATCAACGTATGCCTTAGTGGGTGACTAATCTTAACAGAATATGTCATGCTCTGTCTCTAGTGTCCATGGTATGCTGAATGAACCTGTCATACCAAACAACTTTTCTGAGCATACTTAATAGACACCTGACAAGAAATGATTCATAATTAGCCAGAAGGGTTGCAGAGTACTTAATTCAATTGCAAAGTCAACAGAACCAACAAGTGCAAGTGACAATGATGAGGACAGAAGTGTCAAAGACAGAGCTGCACTACTGGCAAAGGAACAACTGGCACAAACCAGAATGGATACCTTTGGACAGGTTTGCATATCATTGGGAAGAGCTGCCCTATCATTTAATGTCATGCAGTCTTCTTATGGATCTATTGGTGTAAGTGAGCTTAACTTACTTGAAGAACAAGTACAGGGATGACTGAAGGCTGCAGGCTAAGAGCTATGTGACAGCCTCTCATCCAGTCCTGCCACAATACATCGGTTGTGTGCATCAAGCGAGGCTCCGTTTTCCCCACTGATAACAAGTCACATTCACACTCCCATTCTCAATAGCTATTCTGTGTGTGCATGCGTGTGCGTGTACAGTCAGGGGAAGGATATGGCATGTACAAATTCATATACATTTGGACTGGGGTGACTGGAGATATTAACAACTGGGTTGAGAAATGCTGCTCTATATTTGATCTCCAGAAGTAGAAAGCATCTTATCTGATGCAGAGTCATTGTTGTACAAGGTGGAGAGAGGAAGCAGGGTTTTATAGGTGGAATGGGCTGAGCACAAAGTTATTTTATTTACGAGTGGGTTGAAGCAGTTAAATCCTTCCTGTAGTGGTAAGGCAGTCTTGTTTATTGTTGCTCATCCCTGGCCCAGTCTGTTAAGGCTCGTCTCATAAAGGTTATTATTTGGTCAATAAATAAAACGTTGCTTGAATCTGTCACCTTTTTAGAGATGAATTACAGGATAGCTCCAGAGTTTGAGCATTGTAGATTGTGCAAATGCTGCATTGGCCTTGCAACTGAGCCCTGCAAACATGTTGATAACTAAAAAATTTATAACATCAGCAGTCAGTAATACATGTTTGAGAGAGGCAACATATGGACTGGCATTATGAGACTAGTCTGTCATAGTAAAATTTCAGAACAACAATACAACTATTTGGATAGGTGGAAACCAGTGGATTTTCTTGATGTTACCCATGATTTTGTCTACCATAATCAGCAATTGTTTGCACTGAAACAACCTTTGAGTCAGCAGTATGGCTTCCTGTACTCAGTCGTGGCATAGCAAAGTTCAAACCCTCACAAATTTAAACTTTGCAAATCTTTAAACAGCTTTGAAGGCTTCCAAAAATGACAAACATGTGAATATCTTAAGCATACTTGGACCTTCCAGTTGCTTTGATGAATAATTCATACTTTGGTATACATAGTTTATAAATATATTAGCAGACAGGATCCTAATAAAATTAATGTCACCTTTTCAAAAGATAGCAAAACTACTGCCAAAACTACTGCCCCTAAATGCTAGCACATGATCTGGAAAAGCAAACTGCTTTTAGTTACACCTATGTAGTTCATCATCCTTTCTTTGTTCGTCAAGATTTTGAATAAGAAGTGATGATTGAAACTGCACGTAACTTAAAACCTCTGCCCCAAATAACCTTGGCCTTAGAATCCAGAGGAAGAAAGATAAGCAAAGCTCCATCATAAGTAAATAGCACTGTCAAACACATCACATTTAATCATAAGAAATGAGATTATATTTAGTTTTCCATGTCAGTTTACATGAGTCTCAAAGTCACCTTAGATGACTGACCTGAAGTGACTTACTCTTTGCAATAATGATATCTAACATGCAGCCGCCAAAATTTTTTAGTCAGAAATGAAAATTTATTTTTGAAGCTTGAGTTGTAACTGACCGAAGCACAAGGCACGGTTATGAAATCAGTGGAGATATCAAACAGCTGTAAGGGAGACTCACTTGCAATGAGTGCAGGACACACTTGACAAGTGTTCACTGCCAGAAGGGAAGTCTGGCCTACTCAGGACCCTATTATTTTAAAGTGACAATCTCTATGCGAATACCAAAAACTCCCATGGCATGAGAAGCAGATAGTATTTTAACAGAAAAGTATGGTGTAGGATTATCAAAAATAACTCTCCAGTTAATACTGTACAAGATTAAAATACTAAAGTTGTATTACTGAAAGTTTGTTAAGTCAACGAATGTAAGAAAAGCACTTTGCAGCTATGAAACACTGCCAAGAAGACCGTGATTTTACCTTGAAAATATAAGCATTTTCCAAAAAATCTAGCATAACATTTATTTGATATTTGACACATATTTGACATGTTTTATTCAGGAAAAGAATTACAGACATTATGACAAAGCATGGAATAGCAAGGAACAAGAAAGGATATTTTTGTCATTCTTAAGTGACAGCAACAGTCTTAGTTCAAAGGGTTCAGACATAACAACAGATTGCTTTACTGGTGGTTTAAGTGAATCATTAAACTGAATCTCTATATGCTGAGCTAGCAGCAATGCAAAATCACTGTTAAAGATGGTGATATACGTCAAAGGATATCTAGAAAATTCAGACATTCTGCTTTTCAAAGTTGAAACTTCCTTTTATGACCGTCGTTACATCTAGAGTATACATGTCTGGATTGTATTAGTGTTATACTCAGCTATTATGTGATATGCACATTTGCAGATAACTATGCCATTTTACATTTATTGTCACACCTATTGTTCAAGCTAAATCCTGTTTTCAAGCGCGTTTTGATAAAATGACATTACGTGCAATCCTCACAAGCCATTACACAAACATAGAAAAGACACTGCTGGCGCTGCAACAAACCCGGTGCCATTTAATTGGATAAGGAGTGATCCCTTCAACTAGACACTAAAAGGTGCACGGTGGCTGCACTCCACATCAACCTGGAGACGTCCGTGCGGTGTTACCGAGTGCGAAAGTACATTGTCCATGAAGGTCAAGAGGGTCGAGGTAAAACACGCCATCAACTTGTTCCTACCTGACACTCAGTTTCCGTGGGGATCCTGACTCGATGGGATAGGCGCCGTGAAGAACAGCCGTTACAGGACAGCGAGTTACGTTAAGTGGTTGGTGTGAGGGATCGGGTTGTGGTTCAAGATCGATAAGATGACGTTTAGGCTAAAGGTTCGGTTTCAGGATGAGGTACAGGACGACATAAACGATAATTAAAGCGACACCCGGTAGATGATCGCCTCTGAATGAACGTCGAACTGACACGATGGCTGCATGTCAGCACGTCGTCGTCTCGCTGAACGATGTTACTGATCTTTGCACTAGACATTTTTAACATTCCATAGTAACAATCAGTCGACAAAAACACCAAATGTGCCGTTAAGGCTGTCACTAGAAGCTTTCAGAATATTCCGTGTGAGCAACCACAGTGGGGGGCTGATAATACAGTTCCTGACCGGCGGACGGTGTGACGAGCGCAGCCTTACTGACACGAACTGTCAGCGTACATTAGGAGCCCCGCGTAATGTTAAAAAACACTGACAGGTTACAAAAAGACACCCACGATTTGAACGAAATAGTAACAATCTCGTAACGACATAGAAGTCCACGTTTTATGAGACTGGTGTTATTTCATGAGCAGCCTCCGAACGAGAAGCCTGAACGTGAAGACGTCAAGAGACCGTGGCGTGCCGAGTCCAACGCTGGAAAAACCCGTTCAACGCTAGCGTATGGTGTTAGCCAAACGAGCTCCCACGCTTTAGCTTAATGTTAACTGTAAAGACTGGAAAAATACATAAAGACAACTTCTACCTGATTTGGCAATTCGAAAAAGTTCGTCCAGGGCAAGGCAAGAGCAAGAATACGCTTTGCAGGAGCAAAGATATCTGTCAGCATCCTGATTGATAAGCCATGCGAACACCTGGGTTGGTAACCCCAACGCCAAATGACAGTATGTGTCAAGATATAACGTAAGCTAACGATGTTAGCCTGGTATAAAGCTAACTACCCAAGGCAAGCTACCCACCGGTGGCTGGCCCTCGTTGATTAGTACACATAAAAAAATAAAGAATTGACCGGTAAGGTTTTCCCATGCAATGTCTAACGCACCTGGAAACAGTGAGAATTATACCGGCAATATACGAGGCAGCATGGAAAGCACAAACTAAAATACTTACTCCGTTCTCTGAAGAGGACCCCGGATCCCTTTCTCTCTGTAACTCCCCCTCAGTCTCACCAAAGACTAGACTCGCTCCCCTGATCAGAGGTAAAGTCCCGCCCACTGCGCTGTCACAACCACCACCAAGTATCAGCACAGCGCTGCCAAGATAGTTACCCCCACTCTACCGGAAGGCACAATTCAAGTATGCACGGATTTAAACGTAAACCGGTGCTTTGGAACGATGTCGCCACTACTTTACATGACAAGCAAATTTTTTTTAATTATTCAAAAATATTAATGAATTCAGTAGTCATGTTCTTCCGGACACATATCTTATACATATTCCGCTGTAGCACCTGTTTTTCTTTTTCAACATTTAAATATATTCGTCTCGTACTTGTCAAAATGTATTTTAGAATTGGAACATTAAAACATTTGAAAATTTACTCAACACATTTTAGGAGACAGTCCAAAAAGATAACGTTAACCTACATTTTGACCAAGGCGGAAGTATGCTGAGATACACATCTCACCTCGTTTACTTCATTTATGTCACAACACCGCCGGGGACATGTGATGCACGTCAAGAGGAGGATGGGAATGGACCGCTGGTGTGGATTCCCATTGGCTTAGCCAGCGATATCAGTAGCCTATGGAAACGGTTACGTCATGATCCCCTTCTACTCCCTTCTTTTCTCCCGTGTTGCTTTATAATAACATGATTATTCGACCCAACCCCTCCTCCAAAAGATGCACGCTGTAAAGAACAGTACCCGAAACATCACTGCCGCATCTACTTTGCTTTCTGGCTGCATGAACTCCACCTAGGGTACACAAGACTCTTCCCTGGGCGTTTAATCAAACCTGACGTCATTCTTTCCATGACGTAGAGCTTTTTTTGTTACTTCTTCTGCGGATTCAATGCCTGTATTCTTTGCGAGTCTTCAGTCCTGTTGAGAAGGAGTCACATATTTGACAATCGGCCTCTTTACTGCTGGGGCCAAATGTCAGTGTAATGAAATGACCTGCATGGAACTGCAGGTTAAAAAGTTTTTTTCTATTAATTCTTCAGACTTCTTCTCTGAAATAAAAATGGAATAACACACTGAAAGTGGAAATTTAGAATATCTTTCACTATTAAAGTGCAATAAAAGTTGCATATGACTACTAATACATTATAATTGAAGTGTAAGAGCAGCAAAATGAGTTGCAATGCCCTTGTAGCGCAGGAATTGGCCAATGAACTACAAGATAATGATAGAGTACAATGTGAAATATGTGCACAAGGCCAGTTAAATAAATATATCCAGTCAAGGTGAATGATATATGAGCCACTTTACACAACTCAAATCAAATGAAGGTATGTTTTATGACAAATTAGTTAGTTTTATGACCCCAGGTTAAAAAGACATGAGTGTTGGTAGATGATAAACAGAAACAACTCTGGCTGAGGTCAAACCTCAGTGTAATATGTTTTCTGTCTTGGCATAATGGGATTTATCATTAACATTACAGCCCTATGTGCACAGAAGCATTCATCTCCTTAAGTTTGAAAACAAAGAAAGAGTTAAAATGTTTTATGTCTGGGTGGAATTTTTGAATGGAAAATATTATCACAGAACTTGTCGAATTAAATGTAAATCAAAAAGAGAAGACATCTGGAAAGAAACAGGAAGAGAAGAGGCATGAAAAAAAGCTGATTTACGTAAGTTGACTTGTGTAACCATTTGTTATTAATTCTGTGTAATTTGACTGAAAGTCAAAAGGCAATCAGTCAAGATACATTGAGGGTCAGAAATATTTAAACAAATGTTAGACCCTCACTTAACATCAACACAATCTCTTTAATCCACAATTTCTTTGATATTACAAATGCAAAATCTGCAATGAGCGGCACTATGATATATTACACATTGAGCCCTGAATTCTGACTTTATTGCTGTTGTAAAACTATTAAGGATTTGACAAGTACCACAGATTGGAGACACAGAAGATAGCTGAAGAGCCATAGATTTAAATAATAAAACACAGTACTCAAAAACAGTAAATTAGATGACCCAGCCAGCAACCAGCAAGTTACAAAGTGCAAATGTTTTTAGCATTCATGTTGTTGCATTCATGTTGTTGACAAGTATATCCACTCTCCATTGAAGCATTAGATGCGAAGATCAATACCACTCTCATGTCTAGACAGTAAATGCATTGAAACAACCAGCAGCTGGTTGTCTTATTTTAACACAAGGGCTGAAGAAGAAGAGCTATCAGGTAAATGTCTAAAGATCACTAATTAATTCACATGTATCTTGTTTAATTGCACAAAACTACACATATGATTTGCTAGCTTATCCTGATTTAGGCTTGATTTACATAAATGAGTTAACTGTCAAAAACAAACTTCATTTAATGTGTTACTTAGTCATTCTCAGACAGTGGTTGCAGAGTCTGTTATAAACCAATCTAAACCAGGATAGACATTTCCCCTAAAATAAACGGCTGCTTTGCCATAACTCATTATATTTAAAAATTTAAAATGGCAAGAAATGTTCTCCAGCAATTAAATTACATGCATTTCAAAATAGAGTTCTACATATAGAAGTCATCTACTTCTACTTTCCACAACAATATTTTCCATCCAGTCAGTGGTTGATATTTGTCTATCTTTTATCTAAATATGACAGACTACAAATTAGAATTCTGTCATCAGAGTCTGTTTGTTCAGTTGAAACCACTCTGCTTCCATCCATTTAAACACTGCGGGACCATAGAAGTGAGCTAGATGCCGGATATCTACATGAAGGGGCCTTTTAGTTTTATCCACACAGCAATCTGCTACCTGTCTGGTCTTTTAACTTGCTAATGGAGACAGCAAATTATTTGTTTGTGTAAATTTATCTGCGACACAGGGTCGAACAGCAATCACAGGAAACAAACCACCACTGAACAACTTCTTTCAAGTTTGTTAAATTGAGAAGACCAATCATTTTCCCCACAGCTGTTCCATAAATCTTCCTGTTGACTCAGTTTCTCAGTGGAAATCTGCCATATGCTCTGGAGCATCTTGTGAACTAAAGTAAATGTCAAGTGTCATTAGCCTTTGTGCATGCTAATGTGTTGTTCATGCAGTCTGAGCAAGAATTAATGATAATGCACATCAAAACTCTCCCAAAAGGGGATGATGCCTTCAGGGCAACTTTGGGTTTATTAAAACACACTCACAACAAACCGCTTTATTGATTTGGTTTTAAAGAGAACTCTCAATGTCAAAGAAGAAGAATAAGAAAATAGAAGAAAACAGAAAACAAAAAATTTTGTGAGGATGACTGTGCTGGTGTTTTTCTTGTGTGCGTGCACACACTCTTCATCCCAACATAGAACTTTAATTACTGGGAAAGAGCTCTACACACCATGAGGCAAGATAGCTTGACAAATAATTGCAGGTTCAGTTGAAGAGTGTCTAGCGACTGGCACTGCATGAATGTGTCTGCTGCTCCAACTGAGAAAAACTTAGTTGCGGACTCGGCATCTTATCACACTTTTAGATAGCACGCTGCTGCAAAGGGACGTAGACATTTGCACAAGTAACAATACACAGTGGAAAAGCCAAAGTGAATGGGAAAAACATATCACGAGTCACAGACAGATTGTTCTTTCCTGAACAACTTTTAAATAAATACATGACGGCAGTGGAAAGGCCTATGGTGCATTTGGATTTCATGAGAATTTTTAGCCAAATGGAAAATGCAGATATTACGATGTCTCATCACTTGCACAATCAGGTCCCTATCAGTGAGGACACATTGTATGAATATTGCTCCCTGCGGTTGATCTTTCTCCTCAACTTTGTTTCTTGAGCAGACGTTGAATTTTCCACTGGCTCAGCACATTGGCAAAGAGCTAGATGTGAGTTCTGTGGGGGGCTTCCTTCTTTTGAAGAGGAAGAGGAAAATCTGTGTTGCACACTTCAGAGAAAGACTGCTGATCAGGAGGTTAATGATATGTCAGAATTTTCCAAATTTCATATTTAAAAAAAATCTTCTTGTTAATCAATTATTTGAGCATATTTGGAGAAAGTATTGTCCTCTTAGCCTCTGTGTTAATAAGGCCCCATTAAAATTAGGCTATTTTGGATTTATTTATTATTCAAGCTAGACTGGCTGTATTCATCAGACAAAGCTTATATTACGGATGAGTTTCACACACTATAATAACCAACCTTTCTTATGTAACACATCATTAGTCTGCATCAATTACTGTAATCATTTTTTTCCCTTAGGTCCATAAGAGTCTAAACATTAGTTTATGTCTTCTGGAGGAATCCCCAATTACATGATTAACATTTGCCCACTGCTGACTGGCAAAACAACTGTTGACACAAAATGATTACACCTGTGATGCACGTAAACATCTCATATTTGAGGTGAGACCTTGTGCAGTCAGACACACAAAGATCCCTTGTGTGAAGGAAAAGCTGAGAGAGAAGCGGAGGTGGCGGTAAGGCGGGGTGTATCCCGAATGAGCTGCTCGTCTTAGGCTAGAGCATGTTTGTGTTTCCAACTAGCCCTGGAATTTACTGCAGGCACCGGTGAGGGCAGCCACAGAGAGGTGAATGGCCTGCAGGATAAAAGCTTGGGTTGTTTAGGAAAAGAGTGGCGGAGATAAATAGAAGGAAAGGAGAAATGTTTTGTATGGAAGGACAGGAAAAATGGAGCAGAGGTGGTGACAGGACAGACAAGGAGTTATTGTTAAAAGGCAGAGTCAGCAAATAAGTGTGAACTGAAAATAGAGATGGTAAAACAAAAAACTGTGTGCGGATAGGGCGTGTGTGTGAGTGTGTGTGCAAGGAAGGAGACAGTGGTCTTACTCAGCCCTGAGCCAGCAGCACTGAGATTATCTGGCCAAGTTTCCACTCACAAACAATAATTCACCTCAAGTGCTCATTGAGGCGAGTCTTTGTCGGGATAGCACCCAACCCAATATAAGGGTGTGTGAGTGGAAGACTTTGCATGGTTATTGTATGCTTTCACCGTATAAAGTGTGTGAGTGAGTGGAGTCAACCAAGAGCCATAGAAGGGTGTTAGCAGGGTCAGGAGGGGAGGGAGGGTAGTGCCACTGCCCTCCAGGACATGTTTTCCATGGTCTGTTTTCTGTCGATATCTTCTGTATTTACATTTGACTCGACCAACAGCAGAGCTGGAAAGTATATTTCATTCAGGCCAGCGAACATCTACATGTCATAAAATGTAGGGTATATAAATAGTCTTGATTCAATTACCGGCAAGACAGAGAAACCAGTTTGCAGTGCTCATGGAAAAGGCTGCAATTAGCCTCTTAACAGGACACATTGTGGAAAGCAAAACATTCAAGACAAAAATATCACAGAACTAAACACTACCTTCGCAGAATGGATGGCAAAGTGTATATATAATCTTAAAAAAGTAGTAACTGAAGGCAAAGAGTTTTTTAATACGAAGACAACTTTAAAAAGTGTGTTTAGTTGTTCAGTTAAAAGGGAGGTCCATCAGCCTTATAACCTGCCATTCTCTTGCCCCAAAGTCTGAGTAATGCCACCCGAGACCAGGCAAAACAATTAATGGCAACTTAATCACAGGGCCATATCAGATTTTTGCTTAACCCACAAAATGTGCAGAGTGAAGGAGGGGGTGTATTAAAAACGGTTGCTTCCTCAAGTCGGCGCAGAGCTTTCAAAAGTAGAGTGGCATGAACTGGGCACAGATGGGCCTTAGAAAAGTAGATCTAATGGGAACTTGGTGCCCTTTACACCCCATTTCATCCCGTTCACATGGGGCTTTTCTCCTGGGAAGGAAAGAAGGCATAGGCAGAAAGAGAGGAAGGCTTACAATGTAGAACCTATAATTCTTGGGGTAAAAAGGACCATAGAGAACATTGGACTTTGCTCCTCATAGTGCACAGCACATTTTTAATCAGAGACAGTTTTGGATTTGAGGCAGGCCAGTCTGGGACTTGTTCGAGCAAGAAGTGCAGACTGTGGCTTCAGCGTTGCTTTGTTGGAATGAGCAGAGAACATATTTTATTCCAAAACCAATGACATGGGCATTAAGCAAGACACCCTCATATCATCACAAATAAGCTTTGGTGGCGACAATTTGCTCAGTCATTTCTTTTAAGTCCCAGGGAAACAAGGCCAATGTTTTCCAATGAAATTGAAAATGTGAACTCCTTTTCAAACACACTTTTACACTTTTGTCAATCTCACCTTAGCTCTTGTCAAGAAAAGTTAGCAGTGATTATAGATTTGTTGACCCTGACTTTTATCTTGCTTTTTATGATGTATTTAGTCATAACGGGTTACGGGATCGGTCATGGTCTTGATGTAGGTCTGAAAGTCTTAGTTTTGCATGCATTTTTATTTGGTGTCAAAATGTTGGCTTTTAGTTAAATGTTTTGATATACTCTGAAATGTAGGTGTATAACCAGGTAGCAAGTACTATCAAGCCATTTAAAAAAGACATTTCCTATTCTTGCTCAAACTTTTGCCAATTTCATTGTATCCAAATTAGGTCCTTGTACAGCTGTTGGTGTTTTGGTAACACTGGATGATTGAGAACAATGGCACCTTTCCTAAAATAAGAAGACTTGCAGAGAAATTATTCAAATCAAAGAACATTTATTGTAACCCAAGCAATGTGAAATGATCATTTTGAAGAATTAAATGACAACAAATGGAACCAAAGCAGCAGAGATGCAGAAGAAAACAACATGAGCTATTTTCTCATACAAGACATTAATATGGATAAAATCACAACAATGTTAGTTATACAGCATATATTGTGCAGTAGCAGTGGTATAAGTAGCAGCACTACTAGTGTAAATACGCTACTACACTACACAACCATTAATTAGAAATGAAGCTTATTCAGTGTACATGAAAACAGTCTACATGCCGATGTGTCCTTGAGCAAGATACTTAACCCCAACCTGCTCTTCAGGCACATAAAGGCCACCCACTGCTCCTCATGGATAGGTCAAAAGCAGAGAAAAAATTCCTCTCCAGGGATCAAAAAAGTACTCAATAAATAAATAAAAAAACATATCAACTACTTTTTCCAATGCAATGTCAGTTTAGCTTGGTACATTCACTACGTTTCATGTAAAGCTGCCGTCAGGCCCATGATAACATCCTATGTCCCCATCATCATTACCACTGGCATACCCCTCACCCTGGTTTAAAAGACTGAGAGTGAGAGTGAGGCAGAGCCAGCATGATCCCACCATAGCAGATGGATATGTCAGATATGCCTGCTTGGGCTTATGGAGATGCTTAGTGGTAAATGTAATGACCTGTGTGGGTTTGTGCGTGTGGGTTTGTGTGTATGTGGGTACCTACCCCTCAATCCACTGTTTCAATTACCCTGGGTCTGTCTGGGGAAAACCCAGGCACTTCGCTGAGACAGAGAGGAGAGACAGAGACAGAGCCAGAGCCAGCTATAGTCTTCATTCCTTATAAAGATACAAGAGAGGAAGTTATTCTGAGTTTGACACAGTAAGAAAGGCACAACTATGTTTTGGTTAAAATGACAAATTTACAACTACTACGGCTGGCATGTTGACATTTCTTGAAACAATTTCCTTCTACTTTTTCATCTGCGCCTGCGCCCCATTAAAGATTCCCCACAGTATATCTGACAGTACAATTTGACAATGGATGCCCCTTGTGATTCAGTCCCCCATGCCTTTGCTCGGGACTTGCATTTATATTTACACTCGACTTGGCAAACCTAGTGTCTGGGCAGAAAACCAGGGTTCAATGTCTTGCACAGGGATGTGGACAGGGTGGGATCAACCCTGTCTTCAGCCAACAACCTGCCATGCCCCCTTGACCAAAACTGTCACATGTCCATTAGCATTTGTCTTCGAACCAAAATGCTTGAGGCTCCAACAAATTGTATGCCTCTTGGAGTTGTATGGGCAATATGAAAATTTCTCAGAGAAATTTTCAGCTTTATTTTTTGAGCAAGAATAATCCTTTCTCAAAATGACCCCAGAAAGGTAAAAATAAATACATAACCATTCATGTGCTCCGATTGTCTTATAAATTTAGTACACTGCATAGTGTTGACCTGCTTTACTGTAATTCAGGAAGTCATTTTAAGTTTAAAACAAACACAATATACCCTCAATTAGATTTCAGAACACAGTGACAAGCACATTTTAATCTGTTATTTGAGGATTTATTTAGACCGAAATGACCTTTTTGATAGACTGCGTGGTAATCTGATTGCTGTGAAAGGTTCTCTTTCATCCTTTTTATCACACATGTTTACTTCGGTTACCTACAAGACTGCGTAGTTTCCGTTAACACGTATTTGATTTGTTTTACTTTGCTCAGAAATATTGCCATAAATCTCCTCCACAACCACAACCTCCACAAGTCACAACCTACAGTTACAGTCCAACAGCAAATGGAAACTTTCCTCTTTGTTATTGTGTCATGTGAAGGGCAAGGCAACAGTTTTCCAGTGCTCTGTTTGTAGAAAAATGCCCTTCCCCTGTGTGATGCATCAAGAGCCCGGAGAAAGGAGGGCATGTTTGTCAAAGCTCCTTTAGTAGGCTTCCCCTTTTGACCTACAAGAAGGTAAAGGCTTGTGCGTCTGAAAATATGTGTGTGTGCTCTGTATTCTGTTTGAAGATAGGGTGTTTTGGTTCTAATCGCCACTAAAGGGTTTTCTACCACACCATCGATAATGTAAGACCTAAACCTCAATAATGAGCAACACAATTACAATAGAGACTTCTAAAAATTGTATCTGGAATAGATTGCATTCAGTCATGCAGCACTAAACTCTCCGTCATCATACATCTCCTTGGTATTTGGTAAATGTCGACTGTTGCAGTGTATTCATTAGCCTTGTCAATGTAAAATTCCACTCAGATCTCCAGTATGCAAGAAACCATAGAAACAGGCTGGTTTTGTTTCTAGTGTTGGGGATAGTGTCCTGTGAGCTTTTCTGAGTAATATTGCTGTGGCAGATGACTGACCCACTTAAACATTCAGTGTTGAAATAAAAAAAAGAGTGAAAAATTAAATTAATAAAAGGTGCAAAATATTGAAGGACTGACAATGACTTTCCATCAACTCTTCACTATAAACTCTCTTTAGAAAATGTGTCTTTGTGCCACTTAGAATTATAGATTCAGATGTTGCAGCCAAAACCACATGTTGGAGGGAAAAGCATTACTTTGTGATAGGCTAACGGACAACCAGCAAAGACTTTAGGATGTTACTGGTCCATGCCAAAGGAGTGCTCTAGTATTCTTACCCCCAAAAGGCATAAAAGTGTCAATTCTTGACCTCTAAAAATACCTATAGAAAGATTCCCTTTCCAGAGTCACTTTTGGGTGACTTTCCCACAGTCTTTATGCTAAGACTACCAAATGCTGGTTTCAGCTATTATTTCCATGTATAGGTATGAGGGTCATATTAGTCACTTCATCAGAATGTTTAATAAGCATGTTTCCCATAATGTATCTTTATTTTCTGTATGTCATTAAGTTGGCAGGTATATTCACTTTTTGAGAAATAGACCTTAGCCTCAATAGAGTGACAAGACCAAATGAAGCATAGTCGGAGTAGTCTGCATATAACCCAGTTATGGGCTAACCTACTTTTAGCTCCAATACCCAAGTTAGAAACACACCCAGAAGAGTCAGTCTCTCCATGAACACAGAGTCCAAATAAGAAATGGCAACTCTGACTTAACGATGGAGTTACTCTAAAAAGAAGAGGGAAGATCGGGCAGAGTTGTCACACTGAGCCAGAACTGGGATGGGCTATATTACATGAATATTTCAGGCATCTATCTGACGAGCGTGTCCTCAGTGACTTACAGAGTTCTTGCCCAAAGACAAATTGGCAGGACATATGGCTGTTAATGAGCACTGACTACAGGAAGACTCGCTGTAAAGTTTAGCAGCTTAAACTATTCGTTCTAGTAATTTATCAGACTTTTGCCATTATATGCTTCTAATAAATGTATCATAACAGGTTGTTTTTCTAAAATCAATTGAATATGAAGGTGTGGCATGGAGCAGTCAGAGGCTAATTGTTGTTTTGTATTCTTGCTCAATCTCTCCTTCGCTGGTCTGGCTATTGCTTTCAGTACCATCTTTATCAGCTTTGTCAATGCAGAAACACTTTTTTTTACTTTCTTAAATCATGGCACTGCAGGTGTAAGGTCACACAAATGTGTGAATTGCAATCTAAATTCAGCTGATACTGCAGGTAAGTTTCATGAAATCTAGTAAGAACGTGGCATGTAAAGATGGCATACAAAGATAATATCAGGACAAGCTGCTTAAGGACAGCTGCCAAACTATTTGCCTCAATTTTAATGTTCCTATAATTAACTTTTAGCTTTTTTTCATGAAAATATTTTTAGCTGGCATTATTTTACTTTTGTACAGGAAAAAAAATGACTGATTTGTAATAAATGTTTGTAAACTTATATCCATTTTTTAAAAATTCCCTAAATCTTGTACTTTTTGAACTGGAATCAATTTCGTTGTTTTTGTGGGTATGTTTCCGATACATGTTGTGCAAAAGCATGAAGTATGGCATTAAAAGCTGCAACAGCATTTTGGTAAGATGGCATGTGCCAAAAGCAAGTGGGTGCAGCAGTTCTGTTATCCTGTCAGAAAAACTCCTGCTCAGTGTTTTCAGCTCTTCTTTAATAACAGCATGTCTAGCTGTATTGAAAGCATGGATGGCAAGCATTAGCAAAGACTGCTGATGTACTCCAGGCTGGAACAAAGTATGGACTCTCTCCAGTTTACTTCCCAATGTCAAACAAATGCCTCTTGATTGTCAAATGCAGGGGAGCATTGGATAGATACATTTTGCAGAGCAAAAGCATCAAGGAACTCTTTGCTATAAAAGGACAGAGAGGAGACTTCGGTTAGAGGCTGCAAGTCATCATTGTGTTTTTATCTGGATCTTAATGTTGAATGTGCTGCAAGCTGGAACAAAACCAGTTTTATTAGATGCTAATTGCTGTCATTATGGATAGACTGTTTGCACGAGGTATAAACTGTGGTGCGATGAAATGGAAACAATCAACTGACAGTAACACCAGGGAACATAAAAACCAAGGGAAGGCTTATTCTTGGAGTTTTAAATAATCTGTGTTCTTATTACATATTCTCACTGCTCTGCGCTGCCTCAATCCTCCAGATCCTTACTCTTGTTTTTTTCTCAATGCCCCATCTTCCCTCAGATGATTTCCCAGCTTGCAGTCTATGGAGGTCAAAGCCTAGAGAGATGATAAAGAGGCTCCAGGACAGTGGAGTTTCCAGGCAAGGTGATGGTGGTGGCAGTGGTGTTAGTGGTGGAAGTAGAGAGCACTGGGAGCGTTGGTTCCGGAGCTGTGTGGCATTGTACCTGCTCATCCATAATGAATGAGGGTCAGCAATAATGGATGAGATTGGTGAGTAACCTGAGGATACGGTGGGACATGGAGATATGCTTTGGCTTTAGCTTCCTTTTCCTCCTCCTCCTGTTGTCAGCCAGCAAGCCTTTCTCACAAAACACTGAACATGATGCTCACCTAGCCACAGCTGCTTTGAAAAGAAACATGTTGGCATTCAAATAAATCTATATTAGTGCTTAAACAAACAAGCCAGGGCTATATCAATGAAGGAGCAGAGGGAGGGGCATGTTTTATGTTTTTTGAATTGACATAAACTTTTATCCAAAATCGTGTTGGGGTGATACAGAATTATTACCTCCATCTGTAATAATTTATTTTGCTGTGGCAACTTTACCGCTTCTGCTTTAGATGCACAGTACCCATTCAAGCCTAGCTAATTAACTGATTGGCATTCTGTAGTATTTAGCAGCTAAATGGTAATTTTTTCCCCAAAGCAGTTTAGAAATAGGGCTAGCTAGAGTGATTTCCCAGGTAGCAGGAATCATAACCTCAAAAAGGTGATATTGTTGCTCTGAAACCACTAGTGTAAGTAAATAATCCAGTTTATTGTGTCACTTTAAAGGCGTGAATTTCGCATTCACAATTTGCTTCCGTTGCGCCCAATTGGCTGAATAATTTATAGCAGGTTTAAATCTCATTGTTCTCCACAAATCTTCAAAAAAGCATTTCTGCAATCTACTTCTTTTGCGTGTGGCACTAAATCCCTGGAGAAAAGCCACTCTTCAATCCATTGCTCATAACTTGAAATAGTAGTGAGTAACATGAGTCAGCCAGTGATCTAAACATTAACAGTCACCATCAGATCTTCAAATGGGTTAGCCCCTACAAAAGGAGCACTGTACTCAAACAGCTGCCACTGCCCACCCCAGCCTCACAGTTAAATTCAGTCATTCGAAATTCAACACCATAAGGCCCTTCCCACCTTATAGTAGCAATCAATGACCAGCACTTTTGACAAGCAACACTGCTGTCTGCTGAGTAGTGGGTGACAGATGGGAAACAGACATAGCTCTTTGTACACAGTAATATCTGAAACGTATTGTGATATCCACTATAAAATCTGTTGTATATTGTCAGACAATATATGGTGTATCCTTCAAGGGATTTCAATTATTTTAACGAATGACCTGCATGATATATTGTAAGCAGCATAGCAGGCAGGCAAAGAAAAGTGCAGTAACTAAAAATCAAAAACAAAAAGGATATGCTACAATCTGCCCGGCCTTTTGACACAGATGTCCAGAGCTGCACTATTGCACTGAGTAACGTAAGTCATATCATTTAAGGAATAGCATGTAATTGTCCTTGTCAAAGCTTATAATTATTTTTAAACATTCATTAGGGTTATTACTATTATTAGTACTAGTGCAGCAGGTTGACAGAGGCAGCTTTGGCAGGTAAATCAGTCATTCATTCATTGGAAGGTCGGCATGTCGATCCCCAATCCCAGAGGTCTATGAATTCGAATGATTGTGTGAATGGATATCAATCACAATGAGCAGCAACAACTTGCCTTGCATGGTAGGGGTAGAATGAGCAAATGATGACAGCATTTTCACTGGTCGTCAGATAGTAAAGGTGCTCCATAAGTACAGAACATTTACAAGTGCAGTAGTAGTACTGTAACATTCAATAAATGCAGGATGAATTTAAAGTGAAAAGTTTCATGGTGTACATACAGTATGTCTACATGTAGGAGGGACGGTGAGTGGGGACTGGTGAAGCTCATCTTCAGTCACACTGACCATGGCATGCTTAGTCACACACTTGATGGACTGTGAAAAAGAGAGTGGGTATTGGCAGGCAGGAGGAGCATTTCAGAGGTTGGCTGACTCATGTCTACAATGAGGGTGGGATCCTTGAAAGACAGATTGTAATGCCCTGTAACCTCTTCACCTCTGCTCAGCTGCATTGTCCAATTCCCCAACAATGCCGTGCTCCATTTATTTAATTAGAGCCCCTTCAGTTCTAAGTGTCTGCCGATTGATTTTTGCAGGTACGCAAGAGGAGAGGCAATGTCTTTCTGAGTGGGCCAAGAACTGATGAACCTTTAGGTGTGAAAGTAACAAGAATTTCCAACATACTTTGTTTGATTACATTGCAGAGCTTTTGGCAGTAGGACTGTAGGCACAAATCAGCCAGAAAATCGATCATGCACTGGCAGCATAATACCATGTGAGCGTATGAATCATGAGTGAGTCTGAGAAAAATAGGTGTTGGTACAGCGTGAGTGTGACTATCAGGGAAAGTGAGGGAGAGATAGAAAGAACAAGCAGATGCATTCACAGCTCGGTAGATAAAATGCAAACCGTAACAATGGCACAGTCATTCACAAAAAGCCTGTGATGTTCAACTGAGAAAGCTGAGGAGGAGGATGGTGACATCTCAGGCATGCAACTAACAATTATAATGCTTTGTTCAGCCATATAAAAGGCAAATGCAAAAACATCAGTTTCACAGATATGCATCATTTCGTAGAATTTGTCCAAATGAGTTTTCACTATGCATAATTTATGTTTGGACATTGAAAGGGAAAACTGATAAATGCTTTTGATCACAATTTGCATGAAACAAAGTCCTCAGCATACAATGCGTGTAATAAGTCAAACTAAATACAGCGAAGGGTAAACAAATGTTATTCTTTGATTGTTACAGTACCTGATTATGGTGCATCTTGTTGCAAGTTATTATGCTGTGCCTCCTTCTTCATGCCCATATGTGGTTCTCATCCTTGTGGGATACCATGAAAGCCAAGGAAAGGTCAACAATGTAAATGTAAAACATGTTTGTGCCTATATTACTTCTCCAATAATATAATCTTCCTTGCAATAAAGAAAAAAAACCATTCAATTTCTCTACCAATAATACAAGGCCGAGGAATCTCACTTCCATTTGTCACTCTCGGATTGTACATTCAGTATCAAGGTCAAGCGATTTCTGTGAATCCATTTCCTGGGTCTGGAATGACACACAGTGTGGTTGCATCCCCAAATGATGCACTGCAAATTCTAATAAGTTGTCTTTATGTAACACAAAAAGTCAAGAAACACACTGATCAAAATTTCCAGGTAGATTAATTTCAAAATAAAACTAAAAAAAAATTAAATTAGGATTTACTTTTCAATTTTTTTGTATTGTGCATGTTTGTTTTGGTACCAGATGCTGGTGTTCTGCTGCATTATCTATTGGTAGTGAATGTTTTATATTCAACATTAAAAGAGTAAGACAAGATACCAAATTTACACATTAAGTATATTTTTTGTAGTGAACATGTATGTGAGTATGTACTGACGCTACTACTGCTGCTAATACCACTGTTTCCTTTTTCAAACTTTGACTGAGAAATGTGGATCTGTATCTGATTGTGCATGAGAACAACCAGCAATCAGCATCTTTGAAAATGCACTTTTGACATCTTGAATGATTATATTTATCAGAGACAAATGATTCTATAGGTGGACAGACCTTTATCTGGTCTTGAAAAGATGAAATATTTCTATAGGAGAGATATTTGACATCCTCTGATTAAACAGGAAGATGAAAAATTTCCCCATCAATTGGATTGGATGTGACACTGACAAGGTCCCTCTGATTGGATGTTTAACTGTTGACAGTGATTGATGAGGCATCATGGGCAGAATCACCCACGACCGGCAACAGCGCTGAGCGGTCAATCTCTCCTCAGGAAAGTACTAGCTGAATTGTGGACAGAATAAACTGGATATTAACCATTTTGTTTAGTCAAA
This sequence comes from Antennarius striatus, assembly GCF_040054535.1. Taxonomy (NCBI): domain Eukaryota; kingdom Metazoa; phylum Chordata; class Actinopteri; order Lophiiformes; family Antennariidae; genus Antennarius; species Antennarius striatus. The sequence continues at coordinate 5,212,938 of NC_090797.1, forward strand.
CTCTTTATTTAAATGTATTCATCGAAACGACAGAAGCTGTTGTGTTGTAAATGAGCATACTTATGCAGTGTCTGCAGATACCCACGCATTTCAACACATGTGCACTAAGAAACACAGACACACTGCATCTTGGCTTTACAGGTCATTTCATTTAAATCCTAAAGGGATAGAAAAAATATCCTGAGCTAAAGCTCAGTACAGGCCAAATGAAAAAAAAAATCAGCTTTAAATCATGAAAATACTTCCAACAATAAAAATATAGTATATAGTTTATATGTAGTGAATAAATTTATGGACTTTAAGTGGATGCCTGCCTGTGCCAAGATCCTGGTCTGAGTAATGATCAGCAGAACAACAAATAATTAATTATTCTGTGTGAAATATTGGATCTGTTCAGCACAATCTTTCACTTTCACAACACGGATGAAAGTATCGACCAATGAGTGAAACAGATTGCCTGTGAATTCTAGCTCTCAAAAGTCACAAGTCACTGTCTTGAAAAAATAAAATAAAAATGAAGCAGCCTTTCAGTACCGGCCAGAATCACACCCTCATGGTTGAAACACTGCAGTTTCATATCTGGTCACATGACACATATAATGACTTTTTTCTATTGTCACCAAATCCTCTGGTTAATTTTCAATATCTAATGTCCTAATGGGCTGTGGCTGCATCTGGTAATCCACAGTGATGTGATTGGTGAATATCTCAATATAGTGACCTATTTTCTTGTAGGTTAACACGGGTGGCATGCTAAGCTTAACTGATGACATAAACCAGTGACTAGATGGACTCTTGCGTTGCTGTAATGTACTTTGCACTGCTGTAATGGTGTACATGAGCATTCATAATTGAACAGAAGCAGCGGAAATGCATGTGTGTGATATCTGCATATCTAAATGTGTGCATGGATGTATTTCTTTCCATGTGTCGACACGTTAAGACAAGCACAGCTTATGGTTTGAAGGAGACGAGTAGCCAGTCCAATTGTATGGGGAATTGTCATGGCAACACAAGAGAAAGCAGCACACCTGTAGAGAGGATGTGACCCCAGTTAAAGAATCAAAGGTAGAGACGCTCGCCCACAACCCTCACAGTCTGGCACACGCAGATATCTACAAAGATCTGGGTTATTTTACACGTAGTTATATATAACTGAAGGTCTTTTGACAAATACAGTACAACCCACAAAAGCACATGAGTGTAACAGGAGATGAGGAAGTGGTGAAACACTTATAAACATGTTCATGGCTCATTAGCAATGTCATTCAAACTTGTACATTCTTTTGAGCAAAAAGCTATTACCAGTAACTGTCAATCTGTTCTTCAAATGAAACCTACAGCAAACATTGAAAGACCTTTGTGATTAAAATGTACCCTTACTACGTGGTGAGCATACAATTAGAAGATTATTCATGTTGTTATCTATAAGTCTATCATTTATGCACAGGTGTATTTATCAAAACAAAGGTATCCAAACCAATTCCAAATCATTCACAGAAATGCATGCCTGATAGATTTTGAACCCAGTTTTGATTCATTCACTAACATTTTGGATGGGAAACAACAAAGGTCAGTTATACAGTAAGCAGTCAGTGTTAGCTTTGACTGTGGCCTGAAAGTGTCATAGTTGCCTTCAATTGCATCTTGCAACTAAGTAAAGGACACAGAACACATAATCTGCATGACTGCTGCTACTTCATGAAGAACTTCCTGGAACATTCCTATAGTACAATTAGATCAACATGTGGCACGATTACCGACATATACTCATTTCCGTTCCAGATTCTGTCAAGAAAAGAGTCATCAGGTTCTTCATTGTTGACATAGAACAGGAAAGAATGACTGAGGGCACCTAGGCTAACACCTTAACTGAGAGCACTACAACTCTGGAACCAAACTACATCCTGACGCAGTTCTGGTCGGTAGAAATGCTTAATAAGGTTGTTTTGGGTTCTGTGCATCCCAAGGTGACCAGTCATAAGGGTTTCATAAGCCAACACTTCCTGCTTAAAACCTTGGGACAACACAGTTGGAGCCACTGTGGTCCAATGCTCATTAGCAGGTTGACCCAAAGGCCTCCACTTCCTCATCAAAACTCCTTTCTGCCATAAGAAGTCTTCTCCCACTTTCTGTATCCTGAGAAATACAACTGGACTTAATATGACCCAGCTTTTGACAAAAATTTTGAAGTGTCTCACCTCAAGGAAATGGCCTGTTGAAAATTTCCCTCGAGTTTTTAAGATGATGGTAGTGCTGAAACAGACTTGGGGCCTATTCGTCTCTTTTGAACCTACCCCTCCTTCTGAATGCCCCCATGAGGGGAAGTGGTTGAAATCGTTTAACTAGGAAATGGGAAGCCATGTCACCTTATCATCAGTAGATAAATTACATCATGGTTAATTATCAGAAACATTTCTGCACTGGAAAACAAAGACGGCAGTCAGGTCACTCACTCTTGAAGCAGTTTGGCAGTAGATTTCTTTTCCGCTTCTGTTTTGTTTTACAGAACATGACAGTATTATAGTCCTTTACAAGTCCATTACTGCTACAAGTATCAACAAGTGACAAATCTGACATAACTGCAGGACAGGTCAAAAGAAGAGAACATACAAGTTTATTGTCCAAAACTGTATGAGATTAGCAAGTAAAAACACATAAAAAGCTTCATTTCTAGAGTGCATAGAACAGTTTTTGCAAAGATATTTTACATTAAAATACTTCTTTTACTGGACTGGGAAACATTCCTTTGGACTGCCACTCACTATCCTCACTGGGCAATTTCTTATCTCACCTCTCTATCATACTGTCAGGCATATCTACGAGAATTAATCCTTATGAATCAGACACAGTAGCAGCCTTTCCTCATTCTCTAATATCAGTATGTGTTGGTGATGGGTGTAAACTGTTCTTGCTAGATCAGCTGATAAACGTCTTTAAATGTAAACCTCGCTGGCTGCTTGCCTTCAGACAAAAACTGCTTCCTGCTGCGACATAACATCATGACAGATCCACACTGGAGATTAACCTCTTGTGCAACTAAATCTGCTGTCTTTACCACACCACAGTAGCTGATTTAGACTCAGTCAAGTGTTGCATTTACCTCTTGTGTTTTTACCTTCAAGTGGACTCGGAATAAGTAGTTTCCACTTATTTTCAGGAAAATCCAAATATTGTGAAATTTTCTAAAATGCCTAATAAAAAAGTTGTTGATATAACTCAAGGAACAGTCTAAAGCAAATATTTATTAAACTGCTCTTCATGTGTCGGGTGCACAATTTGCTCTGAGGTTTCTACTGCTCTGGTGCAGTCTTTGCCAGTTTTACTTGAAGTTCTGGCTCTTTGGCTGTGACTTTTTCATGTTCTCTCACTTTGTTGTTGGCAAAAGAAATTCCTCAGTAAAAGCGATGACAATTTTACCTCTTTCTTTTCTGTTTTGGGCTGTGGACAAAACTTAAAGAACTGAGCCATGGAAACAGCTGATCTTTTGTTTCAAAATAATTTTGATAAAATTCACACACATTTACAGTAGCTATGTAGATTAATGTAAATTTCCTTCCAGGGAAGCCAAGTGGCTATACAAAAGTAACATATATATAAAAGGACAAATATGATATTTTGTGTGTAGATAAACTATTTTAACCAATCTTTGACAGCAACTAATATATCTAACACATGCAACAATGCACACAAAAAAGAAATACACTCACTATGAAAGTCTTACAAACAATACACATAACTTTGTGACAACAACCATCATAGGCTAAATACTTGCCATGCCAATTAGCAACAAATAAGTTGAATGCCGATTCTCCCACATGCTAACTTTTATGTGATCAAAAGCGATCAAAGAGGATCACAACTGGTGATTCTTTAATATGTACAAAATGACCCAAATTATTATTTCTGTACACTGTAGGCTACTAGCTACGGCTGTGCATGACAGCTATGCTAATTTTAACAAAATCTCCAGGCTAGGTGACTAACTCCAGCCTAATAAGATGGTAAGAAGAAAGGACAGACTCACAATAGATAGCTTTATATATACAAAAAAAAAAAAACCCCAACCAGCTCTACTTACAGTTTTTGTAGATTAGGTGTCAGCTGCAAAACTAAGTCAGAGACAATCAACTTTAAGTTATCAAGACCAAGGGCAAATACATACAATGTGCACATTGTCCTTTTGAAAGATAGATGCATTCACATGTGTCACTTGTCTTATGAATGTCAATCGTCTAGGCAACCAAATTTAATAGAAGAAAAAAAGGTTTCTTTGAGGTTTATAAGGTGAACTTAGCCTTGCGCTAGTCAGAGATGACAAATGAGAGTATTTCTTTGTCCATGCCTGTTATTATGAGTGTTCTCTTACACAGAGACTTCCATTCATTAACAACAATCAAACTAGGACAATGTATAAATGACATTTTCTGAAAAATAACCATCCACTTGGCTCTGAAAAAGAGATGAACCAGCATCCATGTAGGGTAATGAGACCAAAATTGCTACAACTAATGGGAGGAGAAAGAAACAGGGAGGGAATGAGTGCGGAGAACAAGAGTAGGTACAGTGCAACATAACTCAATCATTTCATCTGAAACAATGTTGATATGGAGAAAAGACACAATGGATGATGAAGAAAAGGAAGCAGGAAATGAGAAATTCTGAGGATGAAGGTTGGAATGGGGATCGATTTGTGCCAGTTTAATCACAAATGAATGCACCTTTGAGCACCAAATAAACATCAGTTTCATTTTACATTCTGACCTCAGTGAGTTGCATGAGAATTGACCACAACCAAAACAAGTACCAATGCTTATCTCCCCAGCAGTGAAATGAGATATGAGAACAGGAAAAGACAGAGGTAGAGGCTAGGAGTATGTGTGTGAAAGTGTTGAGGCTAAGAATGATGGCAAAAAAATGGGTGTTTCTCAACACCTTAGCCTATGTCTTTTCTCTTGGTAAGTTTAAAGAAAAACAATTTTCTTCACCTTGCTGCTGTAATCTGAGATACTTCACTGAGATATCACAGTCCCCTACAGACGTCAATTGTTGTGAACTAGGAGAAGTGATAAATGCAAAATGACACCTCATCTCTAATAAGGGCCAGAACTGAGAGTTATTTTCATTTCTGATAAATATGCTGATTACTTTCCTGATTAACTGATAAAAGCACTTTATCTATGGGAAAAGATAACTGTAAGAGGCAAAGCTGACATTTTTACAATTCTTATTTTGTCATAATTATAATCCAGATAAAGAGACCCAGCAAAGGCTCACATTCATCTTCTGTGTTTGGTTTAACAAGTAATCAGTCATCAAAATTATTACAGATTTAAGTTCCATTATCACCATATTGATTGACCTGATGCCAATGTCACCTCCACTTCAGAATTACAAACAAAATCTTTTAATTAAAATAACTTTTCAGCCAAAATCCCTGAGAAGTGACTGTTTGGAAGAGAGGGAACTGCTGAATTTAGTAGTAATTTGTTTTCTGTTTGTTTTTCTTTTGTTTAAAGAATATTGCCATGTAGCTGTGAGAAGTGAGTTTTTTGCATGCTTATGTCATTCTTATGTGTCATTTAAGTCATCACAGTGCACTGCTGATAGCACAGGAAGAATTCAGGCAGCAATCTTCTTTCAAGCTATATTTTAGGGACAAATTCCCATTTTCTGACTTGAACCTTTTTCCGACCGTAGATTACAGGCCAACATGACTTTTTGTGTTGGAGTGTGTGTACAGTAGGTCTGTAGGGGTCTGTCCTGAACTGACCCTAGTTCAGTGATAACATCATTACACTGCAGAACTGCTCCCTCGATTGGCCAGCCTGCCGTTTCCAAGGCAATGGACAAGGCCATTCACTTTCCACCTCAAATGCATTACGAGACGTGGGTGTACTGTGCTGTGCCAGCCATTGGACTTTTACAAACAGTGATGGTGAGCAGTTGTAATTGTCTGAAGCATTGGAGCATGCCTCTGGAAGTATGAGCACATGTCTGCGTGTTTTAACTTCTCCAATTCTTTATAATGTAGCACAGGTAGATGCATATTTGGTGTGTCACAATCTACTGAAAGGCTACAAAAAAATCTCTATCAGGGTAGCAAAAATACAATCAGACTGTGGTGAAATTACACAACATAGTTAAGATGAAGTACAGTTGTGTGACTGTGCCCTTCCTCCCTCCTGTCAGTGACTGATAAAGGAATTTAGAGGACATTTTACAAGCTGCTGTGCTGACACTGGGCATTTTCCACATTTTTAACCAGGTTTCAAATTAGTGATAAGAATGTGTGTGTGTGTGTGTGTGTGTGTGTGTGTGTGTGTGTGTGTGTGTGTGTGTGTGTGTGTGTGTGTGTGTGTGTGTGTGTGTGTGTGTGTGTGTGTGTGTGTGTGTGTGTGTGTGTGTGTGTGTGTGTGTGTGTGTGTGTGTGTGTGTGTGTGTGTGTGTGTGTGTGTGTGTATGCGTAACACCGGTAGCTCTGAGCGAGGTCTCCAGGTAATGAGAACCAGGCCAACTATGTTTGAGTAATGACTTCCAAGATATTGTGTTCCTATAATTCATTTGCTGTGGGATCTTTATGATGGATTTAATTAGAGCAGTGTGTCTTTATGTATGTGTGTGTGGTTGTACGAGCATGTGTGTGCTCGCAGGCTCACTTTAACGCTGTTTGGGTAATTATTGATCAGTAATTAACTGCAGCTAAATTGGTAGAAATGGCCTGTGGAGGTCTCTCTCTCTCTCCCTCTGTGTGTGTTTGTGTGTGTGTGTGTGTGTGTGTGTGTGTGTGTGTGTGTGTGTGTGTGTGTGTGAGTGTGTGTGTGTGCGTGCGTGCGTGCGTGTGTGTGTGTATAAATGTCCCTCTCACCCTTGTGGGGTGGTATCTGTGTGTCATCCTCAAGCTCGGGTCCTCGACCAAAGGCCTGGGAGTCTGAGGGTTCTGTGCAGTATCTTAGCTGTTCCTAGGACTGATATATATATTTCTTTCTATTTCAAATATATATAAAAAATGAGTAAGGTAAAAAAATGTTTTTGGCTCTTAAATAACTGGGATGCAATTTAAAACTAGAATAGAAATAATTGTTTGTGTAAGTGAGTGGAAGAGAAGGGAGAGGGTTTTCATAGTTTAATGTCTTTATTGACAATGTTGTCACAGGAACAAGGCTTGAGAATGTCTGTGTAAATAAAGTATGTGATTATGCACAGTGGAGCTTTATATGCTTTTGCAGCTCTTCAAATATTCAAATGTTGTTGCCTACCTAAATCCATTATCTGGGTGATTGTTTGGATAAAACAAACATTTGATGAGGTAACCTAGGGTTTAGGGGAATTATGATGGGCATTTTGTTTGTATTTTTCCAATTTTACATGGACAAAATGATTCATCAAGAAACCGATGTATTAACAAAACTAAAAGATATTATATGGTCCAAATCTGCAAATATGAAGCACACCATTGAATCCGTAACAAGCATTTCTTAAGGCAGAGATAGTTTGTTCACAGTGGGTGAAATGAGTCAGGTCAGTTTAAATTGAATGATTGAAATGCGATGTAAAGGGGGAACACTATCAGCAGGTATGTGTTTGTCTGTGTTCACGAGAACAGGCAACAAGTCGCACAAAAGATGGGTGAGGGAGTCTAAACCAAACAAGAATAGTTGACACAAAATCAGACAGACAGACAGATGAAACTTAAACCGTGTCAGTGTGGAAAGAATTACGCCGGGAGAAGAAGTCAAGCTAAATTGATTTTGACATGTTCTTAAACTGCAATCAGAGTTAAAACAAAACTTCAACAAAAGCATTTACACCACTTGAAGAAGCTTGGGAGTCATTATAGATAGCACACTTGCAATGTGTTCAACAAAAACATAAAATACAAATGTATTTGTGTTAAAGAACACAAAGGCTCCATGTAGCATGACCATTACTAACAAGACCAACAAGGGCATAGTATTCTGGATGTTGACTATAGGCTCAAATGCTGGTACGCCAAGTGCAATTTCAGCAGTGACAGAAGCTACCCACAACATTCTTCATCAGTCTGTCCTTGACAGCCTCTCCTGTTTCTTTGCAAGTGCGTATGTATTCACCGAGGTACCAGTGCTCCCACAATGATCTATTGATCAGTAGTGTTTCTTATTTTCTTGTTATTACTCAGGAATTGTTTTGAGTCGCATCTAAGTTGCTCTTAAGACATTTCATAGGACAAAAGCAAGATGGTTGAGAAAATAAATGAGAGAGTGATTGCACCAGTGTCCTCACATGGGACGTACATGTTCATCTATGTATGAGTGATGTCTTTGTGTACATCCTCCCCCAGCACCGTCAATTAAAAAGAGATGATCGTTTTGAAACCAGTAGACAGCAGGTAGGAAGAAGTAAGTCACTCTTGGGGGACAGAGAGGCATGCTGGAATAGATGGGTCTCTGGGTAAATGGCTATCCTTCCAGAGCAAGTGTGATATAGGGTGAGGCAAAATGTGAGAAAGAGAGTGAGAAAAGGAGGATGTGATAAAAAATACATGTGGTTATTTGTGATCACAATGTGTTTCACATTGAAAGTATAAGTCTGTTTATGAATGCTAGCAGTCTGAAAGTCCTTGGGTCATTTCTTTTCATCACATATTGTGATATACTGTATGCTTCATACTCACTTGTTAAAACTGGGGTTTATGCTTTACTTTATCATATATGTAAGTGTTACATATATGATATAATTATTAGACAAAGTTTGCAGAGCCGGAAGGCAGATTGTGTTACCTTTCAACAGGCCAGATTAGTCGTTTCTTATTGGTTCTTGTTTTTGCACTATGCAAGGCTAAACATGTGGGAAAATAATAATGACAAATATCAAACAACTTCAATTCCCAGATATTAAGACAGACATCATATTTGAAAAGCTGGAATTGTATATATTCAGTAGTTTTATTATAACAGCAGGCCAACTGAAAAATTACTTTCTATTAATCGATCAACTCACGTTTGTTCAGCTTCATCTTTGTGGTGCATTTTGCCAGGTTCCTGTTTTATCGTTTATGGTTTAAAACAGGAATTTTTTCCCATGTTGACAAAGCAAAGTGTTCATGTTTTTAGGTAGCATTTTAGGTAGAATTTCCTGTTTTCTGTCTGTTTTCTACTGAACTGGCAAACTTTTGACTCAGCAAATTCTGCATTGTCAAGGTTTATGTCAATCAAAAATAACAGATAAGGAAAAAACTGCAAAGACTTGAGGTTTTAAATTCAAAATAGATGGCAGATATGTGATGACGGAGCCCATGGCCTTTCCTGTGGGCCTCCCACACAGCTAGAAGCCAACTAACTGCGTAGGAGTGTGACAGAATAATTGAAATTTGCCTCAATGTGCCATGCCCATTCTGCCTTTGCTAACATGCAGGGGGTGGACTTCTTCTGATTAGTTTATAAGGTGAACAGAACGTGCTGTACTCACTAACCTACAGTTAGCTACTGCTATTACTACCCAAACGATACTGTGCTTGGATGGATCGACAAGTCACTGATTCATACTCACTCATAGGTTGTAGATGTGGCAAACAAAATGTGTTTGGAACGAGTTTCATATAGAACAGCAACTTTGCAATGATGTCCTGCTTTTCAACTAGAAGGAGTGAAATATAAGTTTCTACAAGTCTGAGAACCTCATGAACTAAATTAATAATCATCCAGAGGAAGTTGTCTTAACCTCACTGGATAAAAGTACATTGTCTATGCTGTATTTTCACTAACTGGGAATAATCTTATTTCATCCTTCATGTTTATTTATTTTCTTTCACATACAGAACATAAACACCTTTTATTGGGTGTTTCACAGAGGTGTCCTAATAAAGGTATGGTTTATATTAGAGCACTATGTGGTAAGGGCGGGTGCAAGTGGGAGATGGTGCAGACAAGGTCGGCACAGTTGATTCTATCACAGGGTCCACTTCCTCTCCACAGGCTTTCTGCTTCCTGTTGTGTTGCCATGGTGCAGAATACAAAAGAAGACAAGTTACTCTTCTCCAGGAAGCCATAAATAATTGATTGACAAGTGGCTTAATCAGCCCTGAGGATGCCTCACAATTCCACAGCTAATTCCACAGCTGGCTATAAATAACTCATTACGCTAATTATGGTATGTGAGCACACAGCTAGCCTGCAAGCACAAACACAGTCAAGCATGACTACTGTGGGTTCAAACACGGTGTCCATATGGCAATGTGCATGTTAGAAATCTCCAGCCGCGGAAAGCGATGCTGCTATTCTTGGAATAAGAAGAGTTGCTTTAATTTGTCCCGAGAAAATTTTGGAAAGAAGGGGATTGGCAATTACACCCCACATGGATCAATTGTTTCGAAACTTTGAGCACACCTAGGATTGGTCCTTTAGTCATATGAGAACATTGTATTTGTGATACAAAAGAAGATCACCCAGACAGACGGAACTCAGCTCACAACCACACCAACATAAGCTTTATTTTCAACCAGAAAAAAATTGATCCAACTATCCAAACTATCCAACTATCTAATTAAGCTCACCTGTCATGCAAGTGCATCATGAAATAAATCCATCTAGACTACTCCCCAATAGCAAACTCTTGAGGCAGCATTGGTCATAATGTTGATACACACGGGAACTGGATATCTCATTCATTTCATGAGCAATATAAACACAAAAAGTGCCTTAAGGCAAATCTTTTATGGAATACTTCTGACCAAAGAAACAACACCTTTCTCACACATACGTCTTCAAAACTTTTGGACAATTCGGAATTATTAAGTTACTAACGCAATAAAACGTTTAAAAAAAAAAGAAATTAGTCCATGAATTGCGACAAAAAGAAAACTACAAGTCTGAAACTGCTCTAAACATCTGCCTTACTTGTGGTCTTGGACAAAGGAATCCCTGCAGATTTACTAAAATAAACTGCTCACGTCGTCTTGTGCTTGACAAGGATAGTGAATGTGATTCTCTATGACAAGAACCGATCAGAATTCTCAAGTCATGACAGGTATGACACAGCTCCTGCTGTGACTTTGACATATCTCAATGCAGTTCACATTTTGATGGAGCCTGTCTTCCGGACAGCCAGTGGTGAGAGGATTCAGAGGATGGTAAAGTAGAAGGAGAAGCACTTAAGAGACTTGGGAAAGGTCTCTCTCCTCTGGGCAAAACAGTAATGACCTTACTGTCTCTGTCTATGTCAATAGTGCTTCAGTGTCCATCAGTTTCAATCACATTCAGACTTCCTGCTAATGACAGGAAGTGCTGATAATGCACAGGAAAGGGTCAAACTCAGCGATGTGAAGGCTGCATTTCAAAAAATACTCCTGTCATCAGATGTTTATTGCCTGCTGAAGATTTAAGGTGAGTTGCAACAAAACACATGATGACGTCAATCGCAACATTTGGCTGATGTTTGGAGATGGTAACCAACAGAATCACAGGCAAAAGACACACACACACACATGAAAAGGCACACAACCTTTTAGTGTATTTAATTCCTGGGGACAAAGTGGTCCTTGTTGCTGGAGGGCCCATAATCTGCTACCACTAATGCAACCTCCTTCCGTAGAATCAAACATTCACCTACTCTCCACTATTCACTCCTCTCTCTTCTTGTTCACACACAAACACAAATTTCCTAAAAGGGAAAATTATGAATCTCAAGGCTCTCCACTCTCCATGAGTGGCCCAGGAACACAGTGTACCGGGCTGTTTAATGGTCTGTTGGGACAGGTTGTGAATTTCCTTTTGGCTGTGAAACATCAAAGAATCTGTCTGGAGCAGGGAGTAGATTATGTCAGATGGGACCACCAGCGATCGGCTATGGACAATTTAATTGGCTGGTCTTCCCATAGATGGAAAACTCACTTCTTCAGTTAATGCAGCTATTGGATGGATTGCAGTAAAATGTTATAACTCAATAATATTTTGACCCTCAAACATTTAATGTTACATTATTTGAAAATTGTTTACAGTATCAGTCCCCAATAATTAATTCCGCATTACTGTATTTTATGTTATAAATTTGACAACAACGCGACAACAAGGTTACCTTTTTTTGGTTTTGGATGAAATTATATGCAGAAATATGTGATGGAATTTATACAAATATAAAAATCAACAAAAGACAAAGAAATTATAAATGATTGCGATAATAAAAATAAATGAGTTAATTTAAAAGTGTTTCTTTCATCTCTTTAATTCTGCTGATATGGAGGTAGCAACATGCAGTGGAACAAACTTCAGCTATGTTAGACATCTCCGAACTGAATTGTGTCACTTTTATTCTGACTGTAACTCCTTCTCAGTTACTGACTCTTCTCTTTTTTTGGGGGGTACTATTCTGGTATTACATGTTCTGGCACTGAAACCCTAGGGATTTTGTAATCTTTGGTGACATGAGACTTTCAGCTGATTCCGCAGACAAATGTGCAAATGAATGTGTCAGCCAAAGAGCTAAAAAAAAAAAATACAGCGTAAGACAAAGCTGCTTTGCTGAAGTAGTCCTGAGAAATTAGTCGCAATAAAAAGACACTGCTTGTCATTCAGGTGCGAAGCAAAGATGGCAAAGCGTCCCTATACCTCCGACACCAACCTACTCATCTGGCCTCTCTTAGCATTCCACCTACTCATGGGGAGGAGGTGGCAGTGCTAAACATACATGATGTCCATGCACGATGCAATGCAATGAGGCAGGTAATATGCTGCTAAGTATCCTCTAAAATGCACTGAAACTGTTTTATCAGGTGGTTTAAACCACAAATACAATGGAAAGAAAGAAATCTACAGTAGCTTAACATGTAGGTTCTCTGCTAAAAATTTTCTTTTCCAGTGACTTCCCCCCTCTGCTCAAACCCACGCAGATTGTTACAGTCAACAGATGTGGTATATGGGTACATGCACGTAGAAAAAAACAAAAACAAATTCACTCATTATTTGACATTCGACACAGACATTTACATCAATAGAAGACATGCATTTGATATATAATGCACTGCCAAGCTGGATAAAGTTGTGTTGAGGGAAGAGCTGAGCCAGATTAAATCATTTTCATGACCCTGAGCCCCCTGCGCTGGCATCCTGTCTGCCATGCCCCGGTAGCACAAAAAGAACCATTTTTTTGCAATTTAATTGAGATTTTTCTTTCATCCACCAAAAGGACCAATTCAGTTTCAGGAAATTAGAGTGTCGACAACCTCAATGTTCTGTGAGACATTCTCACAAGGCCTAGTTTTTAAAGGATCAAGCTCTTCAATCGCGTTTTTGTCTGTCCTTATAAATGACCCCCAAGTGTATCAGGACAGGATGAATAAATCAACTTGACACATAATGCAACAAAAGATACAAGAGGTCTATTAATAGAAATTCCCCCATGCAGAGTATATGGGGCATATACAAATAATCATGCATGCATGCCCGATGACATTATTTCATGATGACCCACAGGGTAAACATGCCTTTGCTCAAGTTGTGAATAAACTCTCATTTTTATAGCCTTGACCTCCAGAATGCCAATGTGTTCTTAACTGCTGGGGGTGCGTATATGTACATGACTGCATCTCAGGTCTTAAACCAGCTGGCTTTGGATTCTATAGACCATAAAAGTCCCTTCCTAAAAAATAAAAAGTGCGATGTTTATCAGGAGGACTTCAGAAGAGAGTAGGGTTAAGGGAGCTGTAAGGAGGTCAAACATAACCAGCAAAGCAGGGAGGGTGACATGAGTTATTCCCTTTTCCTAAGGTCACTACCACATATGGTCATGGAACTCTGAATAGGTATTTTCCAGCCATTCATGTAGAGGTGCATTAGAAACATATTGTATTTCTAGCCCAACAAAGAGTTACTTCCACTCAGGGTAAATTGCTGCCAGAGACTGGGGTCCAAATGGTCCATCCTACACTGAGGTTCCCAACATGAGGCAGACCACATCTCCATCTGGCATCACAGGCTCCTTCCCAGGGTTCAAGGCAGCATATATGAAGAGGAGGGTTCGGAGAAGAATGTCAGCAGGAGATGAAGAGTGTAGGACAGCCTCAGTAATTACAGACATTTGTTAGCGAGCAGGACAAACTGCAAGCACACGTGCATTAACCCTCCTGATCTTTGTGTTTAGTGACAGTTGAGTTCCCTCAAGGCTCACAACAGGCTGTGTGCGTATTTGTGTGCATGTGTGTGTGTGTGTGTGTGTCTGTATGACGTAACATAAGCCCTTGCTATGCCCACATTCTGCACAGCTGGGCTTCTCAGTATTCCAGATTACAATACGTCACTGCTTTGCTCTCAGCCCTCCCTCACGCCCGCCAGGCACACGCTCTAGTACACTCACATCTACTTTCAACACGCATGCTGACACAAACCAACTCCAGTGATGTCATTGAATTTGCTCTCGTCTTTGCCTCCCGCTCCATCTGTCTCCCTATCTCAGCCTCTCTATCTGACATACAAATTATTTCATCCCCTCCTATCGATCAGGTTCCCCATATTTGCCCAGTCTACTCCGTCACTTTTTATTTCCATTTCCTGTAGTTTTTTCATATACATGTATGTGATGCTCCTTTCTGACTCTCCCTCTTTCTGTCTCTTTCTCTCTAACCCAAACAGCTTGTGTCAAGGTCTGCCAGAACACAGCAAACCACTGGCCAGATGTTCAGCCTTTGTGTGAGAGTTTTTTTATTTGAGTGTGTAACAAAACACATCCAGGGCAAGAAAAAAACAAAACCAAAGTCCAAATAGATTCCTAAATGACAGAATAAAAAAAGTCACCTTTTCATACTCATGTAAGTGTAAACTCTTACAAGAACAAAAAAAAAAAGATTGAAATTGAATTTGTTGAATTTACCTTATTCTGAAATAGTGGTTCTTGAGTGAGATGGTGAAAAGCATGTGGGTGAGGAGTGAGCATTTAGTGCGACACATAAAAAGCATCTTGTTTTACTGGAATTGGAAAGGTTTCAAAAACTTTAGTGTCAGTTATGAAGACTGGAGGTTGTTCAGTCTGCCGTCTGTTAGTTTGCTTTCAGTTTGTTTTCTACTCGAGCGATCATGATATTGCTTGGTAATTTTAGATTGATTTTCTGTTTGTTTATTTGCTTGCTTTTTATTGTTTTTTTTCAAGTCACATAGTTGTGAATTAAAGGAGCTCTTTAACGTCGGTAACCTGCATAACTTTGTTTTAATGGGCTGTCTGTAAGGGGGTTGTTACTGAATATGAATGCATTTATGGAATTGCAAACAGATAGCACCTTTGAACAGATAGGGTTAGCATTAGGTTATATAGCAGATAACTCGGAGTTTAGCCTGATTTGTTTCATTAGATTTTATTTTACTTGCTGTGGAATAACAGTAGCAGGAATCTAAATTTCAAAAATAAAAACAGAATTGCCAAGAGAGCCTTCGTATTTTTTTCCCGTCATAGACAAAGCAATTCTTTTTATATGGTCCTCCTTTAATGATTTACACACACATTGTTTCATAGGAGTGTGCATCTCTCTTCCTCTCAGGCAATATGATGCATATCTAGATGCAAAGTCTGCAATCCTGTGCAAAAATGATCAAGTTAAATTTGTAATGTGATGATGCACTGCAATTGAAGAGAGACACGGAGGATAATATTAAGATATGATGTGAGAGCAAATAAAATAAGAAGTTATCTTAATTTTATTTAAATATTGAATCGGAAATACTAAACATAGTTCAGAGATTTGATCAAATGGAGGGTGATCATGAGAGGTGGTGTTTGCTTGTTTCTTCTTGCGGGTTTAATTGAAAAGATCATTTTAATCTGTTTAAAATTTTTTTTTTTAAACTATAAAGAAAGAGAATGTGCATTCCCTCTCTGATGATGATATTTATCACAAAGTTTTTTCATGTTTTTTTAAATTTAAAAGAACTGCATGTGTTCTATAATGAATCGCAGAACCTACACCTCCCAGTTTCATTCGTCTTTTTTCACACCTTCTCTTTCTTTCTGTCACAGCGAAGTCCATTCACATGAAAGATCTATCGGGACAAATCTATTTTCTGCATGATTAAGTCAATTTGTACAGGGCTGTATCAATTTGACCCGGCTATGACATGTTCTCTCTCGCTCTTTATGCGGCAGGCCTTTGGTTTGTGTCAAGGTCAGTGTCTGCTCTCTGTGCCCTGTTAATGAAAGCATAAACTGGAGTTGAGGAGGAGGAGGAAGAGCGAGAGGAGATGCAGAAAGGTGAGAAAAGTAAAGGGATGGAAAGTGAGGTGATAAAAGGGAGAAAATATGGTGTAGAGGAACATGTGAGGAACACATAAACTGAAAAAGAACACACATAAACAGGAAGTTGTCTGGTTGTCCAATCCGAGCGCTGTGCCAGGAAATGGGATGATCGTGGGCTTCAGAGGTCAGGGAGTGAGAGAGAGAGCACTTGTTTCTGTGAGTATTGCACTCAGTCATGATATGGATTTCTGCAGCGCACACGTTTAGAAATACACACACACACACACACACACATACACATATGAACACACAAATAGGTCCTACGCCATCAGACACGCCAGGATTAGACCCCCCCTTCACAGACAGACACGCACGAACAGACACAGAGCAGAGATTACTGTGCCACTAGCTTCTAATGTTTTCGAGGCATTGTGAATATGATGTCATCTATTTGGTGCAACACTGCATTCGACAAATGCACACAAATGCTCCTGCAGACTTGAGTTTTCCTGCTGTTCACAAAATATTAACCTCATGATTTGCATAATATTTGATGATGATTTGAATTACACATCAAGCTATTTTCTTTCATTGCTGTGGTTGTGTCCAAATATTACACGATGAAAAATCATGAAAAGATTCCTGTTTTGTTTTATTTTCTTTACAAGTAACAATAACAGTAAATTAGGCACAACTGAAAACAAATGCAAAGGAAGACTTCAGTCACATTTGTATCTGCTGTGTCCGTCCATATATTCTCTATTATACTGCTTGAATAATGAACCAAGGTTTTTGCTCTTCTCAATTTAGACTAATAATATACTGCTGCACTGAATGGAAGAGGTTATGTTGATTCAGATTTGCGATACACAATTTTCTTTCAGCAGCGGCTGAGACACAAATTAATTATTGAGGAGGCTGTGATCGCTGGAGACACATGATGCAGAACAGGAACATTGCTTGAGTATACTTCAGTGTGAACATTGTGCTGGTAATGGCACACTTAATGATTCATGTCGCAGTCCTGCTGATTGAGTGCGTAGCAGTAGAGATTTTGAACACGGGGTGAGAGCCCAGCCATGTTAACAGCCCTGTGGGGCTGTACTTAAGCACATTAGTTCTCTGACTTCAATTCTAATGTCAGCAGGCTAACATGCACATAAAGACAACGCTAACAAACTGATTCGCACATATGATATGTTTACCATCGTACTTTACCACATGCACATGCTTGGAATTGCCAGAAATGATGTGTGTGCGTCAAAATTTCAGATTCTTTGCTCAGTCCTATTTTTTTTTTACCATAAACTGCAACAAGGAGAGTAAAACAGTTAGGGAGAGGTCAGATAAATTCCAACAGTCACACGCTATCAACAGGCTGAAGGACCCCAGAGCTATCGCCACATCCTTTTAAACTCGGTAACCTAACAGAACATTATTTATCATGCAAGTGTTTATATGTGTGTTTTTTGTCATTTGTGTTTCATTTACTGCTACAGAAACTGCAACTTAATGTGGTGCAGATACACTTACACTATGTTCATTTAGCTAATTATCAAAAATATGCTGCTAGTGTTGAATGTAGAACAATTAGGAACATACCAAAAGCAATCCAAGTATTCTAGCGTGAATTCCACATGCACCAACTATCTTACATATGCAACACCAAGTATAATTTTAGTTTAATAAATAAAAACATATGACAATAGATGTCACAAAAACATTATCTGATGATTATCTCAACATCAATTGGAACTTGCACATGTGTTGTACGTGTTTCTCTCTCTCTCTTTGTATGTGTGTGCGTTTGTGTGTGTGTGTGTGTGTGTGTGTGTGTGTGTGTGTGTGTGTGTGTGTGTGTGTGTGTGTGTGTGTGTGTGTGTGTGTGTGTGTGTGTGTGTGTGTGCAGCCCAATCCTCCCAAATTCTTTCAGAAGGAGACAAGTCTTGAAACATTACAGCACTTTAACTTGTCAGCGTGGAACCCTGTGTTCTCTCTTCTGACCCGGTCTTATATATACCCTTATCTGAAGAGAGGCCTGTGTTGTGTTTGACATGCATGCCAGCTAATGTTTATAACCCCCCCCCCGGACAAGATGCTTATACTACCTTATATTTACTCACCTCTAATCCTGAATACTGAGAGGGAAAATTATATCACCACAGTGATCTGAGGTCATAGTGACTGCAGGGAATCTTACATCATTACCTGTGTCAGTGTCATGGCTCATCATATTGTGCTTGAAGGGGTGGCACAAGTGCTAATGTGTTGCCAAGAAGTGCTATCGCTGTCAAGACATAGACAGTGGTGAGTATGTTAAGTCCTGACACAAGTGAGTGGCTAAAATCTGAAGTGCGGAGACAGTGGAATGCAAAGGTCCAGCAAGGCCTGAGGCTGAATAGAGAAGGAAGTGGAGATTGTGAAGTAACTGTATTTTTCTGTGTGTGAGAGGAAGTTGTCTGTCTCACTAGGCCCTCTCATTTTCAGCCAACCATTGGGAACCAGTGGGACTGGGGGATGTCTGGTGAATTTGTATACAACAAGACTCACACTAACACAATGCATTGAACAGTATCAACCCTCTGAGTCAGGGGCTGTTGGTAAAGTTCCTTTTCTATCCTTATCAGGAAGGCTGTCTCGCTGCAAAAAAAGCCAACTGCTCACTTGAGCAGGACCTCACCATCTCACCACCGTAGTCACGACCACTGTCAATCTGATGCCAACCTCCATCTGCTCACCCAGATGAGAAAAATTCTTATTCCAAAGGCAAAGGCAGCAGAGAGATCAACTGTCGCATCCCTGCTGGGTGAGAATGGAACCCATGACAGGTTTAAAAGTGTCTTTGTCTTTGCAAGATTTGGCCAAAGCTTTGCTATATTGAACAGTTTTACCCTGAAACAAATCAGACCAGCTAAAGCTTGGACTGTAGATGGATGGTCACAGATTTCAAGGACTACTTTTGAACAGTTACAAGTCAAAAGACATTCATGGTTTACCAAGGCCAAATATCTTTGCACCATATTGGTGGTTATATTCATATTGTTCTTACCATATAGTTCTTTCTCTATCACCCCTGCCTTCACATTGACCTCAATAGCTTAATTTACCTCTGTGTGCATCCCGTCTTGGATTACCCCTTGCCTCACCTTCCCTCTGTCTTTAGCCAAGCTGCTGATCTTTCTAATTGCCACAGTGCCCATTAGGATGTTGTTTCCGGGAAGTTACATGATTTTGGGAAATTTAGATGCGTCCATGTTGTGGTCACACATTAAGACTCAGCTTTTTCCTTGACTCACACACAAGCAGCATCCAGCTATGAAGTCAACAGCAACTGGATCAGAGGGACATTATGCACATGGTTAACTAGGTCAGCTGAGGCCATACTGTAACCGTCAACTGGCTGTAGAATTATTTCCACTGACTGGAGTTATCCTATTGCAGACTCAGACACAGGTACTTACAAATTAAAATGTGGCCAACACTAACACTAATGCTTTTATTATTTCAAATTTTAAATGGTTTAGATCCTTTAAACATTATAAATTTACAACAAGAGGCTTACCAACATATATTATTTCCCCAAAAAGGTTATGCTCACATCCCTCAAGTGGTGTTCACTAAAGTTCAAAGGACCATTTACTGATTGTCTTCTGACTCCAAATAAATGTCTCACCAACAGACAAAGGTCTGACAAGAGTGGAAAAAGTCATGTATCTGCAGTCCATTTAGTGGATAGGTGCACTTAGTAACAGCCTTTGTCTTCTCATGTACAGCAATTTTTTCACCATTTAGAAATTATCATTATTCTACATGCTGCACTGTCAAAAGAGAAAGCAAAACAAGCACTTATTCAATTGTATCTAAGCTATTATATTCAATGGTAACTGTAACACACAAAAAAACCTGTGACATATTCCCCACAGAAGGCAGGACAAAACGCGTCCACTGTGAATAAAAATGAAAACCTTTGCCAGAACTGAGAGAAAGCATACTTTGCCATGAGTCACAGTCATTGCGCTGCCACCTTTGGTCTTTATGGCTTTTTAAGCACCTAAAATGTTTGGAACAGTGTCACGCTAGGTTGACAAACTCATCAACCTGTGATGAAAGGTTGATGATGCAATTTGGAAATGGTAAACTGGTTTATTACAAGGGGAGGAAGGAAACAATTGAATAAGTGACATATACTGTGTGTTGAAAGAGATAATTGGAAACCAATATCTCCTTTGGCTAGATCACAAGAATGAATTACTTTCCTGTTGTAAAACAAAAAAAAAGCCAAAAAACCACATGCTATATTGATCAAGAAAGAACCACAGTTCTGGATTAACAAGATATCAATTAAAGAAACATGATCAAGGTTTCAGCAGACAGACTCATGGAAATATTGTAGCTTGTTTGTATTGTTATAGGACTTTTTTGATTTTACCCAATCCATCAGCAACATCCATCCTCTTTAGACTTTGTAGCTTCTGTCGGAACCTTTCTGCTTTGCACCCACTGGGCAAGAGTCATGATTATTTGCATACAAGTACAGTATATGGAATGTTTGGTCATTTGATGAAATGACTGATCCACTATCTTGTCATGGGAGGACAGCAGACAGTGCTAAGCAATCATTAATCCAGTGTTGTTTTCAGCACATCAGCATGTTTCCTGATGAACCTAACGTTAATGTTTAAAATGCTTGCAGGAAATGAATTATTTCAGAAAGCAGATCTTATAGTTGCAACTCTCCACAGGTTCTATTTTAGGATCAAATTTACAATGTAGAACATTTAATGGTTTGTTCTTTAACCACATATAAAGCTAAATCTGTAACAACCAGCACACCAACTCCCAGGCTGTATATATAACAAGGACACAGCAAGTAATCATTTATGGTATCTTTTCTGTCAAACTGTTAGAGTACAAATTATTATGAAATGGTTTTTGAGAAAATATTATTTTGCTTACTGCAGATTGGACAGGTTTGCAGCCAGACCTTGAAATCAATCATCACGGTTGAGCGACAACGGGGAAATTAATTCCATTCGAGGTTCAAGTGTAAAAGTGTGCTGAAGGATTCACAGCGAGCTATAGTTGGCAGAGGTTTGTGGCCTTGGACCCCACATTCCTCTGCAATTTTTCAGATTCATTTCCAAATGCTCAGCAGTTATTTCTTCATCAGGGTCTGAATCTTTACTGACAAAGCTCAAATCACAACAACTGGCTTTTTTATTCAGATGGACACCTGGAATCAAAAGATTCATTGTCAATCCACAAGCGCCCCCCCCCCCTGCTCCATCCTCTCTACACTATTCTTTTAGTCTGCCTTGCTCTCCTATAATAGAGCCAGTGCTTCTCTGTTGTGTCCTCAAGCACAGTAACAAATTGACATGGGGAATTCTCAAGCGGGACACTAAACCCCAGGGATCAAGCATACCAAGAAAGCTCCTGTATATCCTCTCCCTTTGGAAATTGTTTATGTCCGTCTCGCATTGCGCAAGGTGGATTTCCCCACAAAGGACTAATATCCATCATTTTCATCAAACAACCAGGCTATAAAGTAAGAAAAAAATATTCCTCTGGAGATCAACAGGCATATGAAAGCACCTGGGATAACTATACAGAGGAACGGCTCGAATAAAAATCAGTCATTCTTTCTTTTTCAAAGGAAAAATTGCGAATTTAAGATGGCATATTTACACCTTTCCCATTTAACCATTATTTTTATGACCATGATCGCTTTGCTTCCTCGCATCGCCGCCGCTCACTTGCCAACAACTTTATTACTGCTGCCTGCACTGCATTATTTATGTTTTTGAGGATGATGATTTATACAAGTAGAGGAGGACAGCTGAGACACAGAGGAAAAACAATTTCCTCTAAATTGCAGATTTGTGTCATTTTTGACGCATCAATTTTGTGCTGAGTGAAAATGCAGGAATGAGCTGCGATTAAAATACTACAACGATGACTCTTGATGCTACGAATGCAGATGCATACTTGAATAAACCTGCCGAGTAAAAGGCACAGAGTTGAGCTGCAGTTGTGTGAACAATTCTACCAGGCTACAAAGGTACGACTAGGACACCTGAATACATTACTTGAATTCTAACCTACACACACACACAGACACAAACACACACACATGCTCCTTGTCTTTTCAGGTCAGCTCAGTAGAGAGCACTCTACGATAATGAGCTGCTCCACTTTCATGACAGATGGAAAATGTGCAGCACGCCACTATTCTGCTCCTCCCTTCCCTTCTCTAGTCCACTATACTCGGCTCGTCCGACTATCCACACGCTAGCCCGGCCACTGCCCCGGCACAACATCATATCAAATGATCGGGATGAACCAACGAAAGGAGGAGCTGCTGGGAGCTGAGGCAGTGGAAAAAGCACCTCACCCTCCTCATCAATATTTCAGGCTCACCTGGTGAAAGCTAACACTGCTCGGTATATTCCATCATGTCATTGAAAGAGAGGATCTGATACCTTGGCTTGACATGCCAACATTGTTATCCGTACAAATGGTGACGCAAAGCTTGATTCATTATTCATGATGCCTTTACAGGCGGAGGAGAGGATTGAAGAGAATGGAAAGCAGAGGATGTACAAGAGTCCAATTATCAAGAAGTAGGTTGGTTGCCTCATGGTAGGAACAAGCATGACTGTGAATTTGAGCTCCTCCTGCCCCAGGATGACAAGATTGACACAAAAGTTCAGGCGGGTCTCAAAAAAAAAACTATCACAGATGGCATTTAGAGATTGAAAAAAAAAGTACTTTGTCATCAAAAAGGTGCACGTTTAATTATTTTTTGTTTTTCAGATAGTACAGAACTTTTCATTCCCATCATGACTTTAAAGGGTAAATTGGATTTCAGAGGTGTTTGAATCTCAGCAGACCACTAAAATCAAATTGATTTACATTAAATATTTCTACATAGTCAAAAAATTATATTATTGTAATGGAACACTTTTAACTAGCCCTACCATTTTAAGTCCCACAAACAAAACCACTATTTACTACTGTGAAGCCTCACCTCTTGAGCTCTGGTAGCTGAAACTCACCTCACTGGTCAGTGGGAAAGCGTTGTCGTCATTGCAGACCGTGCGCATGTGAGCATGTATATCTTTGGGGGTGTGTAACACAGTCTGGTTGAGATCAGGGCTGGTGTACATTTAATCTGCTCACTGTTTCCAGGCTACTTGAAGGACTTTGACACATCGCATCTTTATCTATTATTTACGAGTGCCCTGAGACTTTCCAGTGTGTGCGTGTTCGTTTTTGTGTGTGCAACTGTGTGCATGGATCAGAATGACTAGAATTTTACTTCCAGCTATAATATCAACTCTGTTGCATAATCACACAATTTCTACTACATGCAAACTCACTCACAGGCACACTGTGCTCCCACTCTAGTTGCACAACTCCTGAATTTTAGGGATAGAATGACCTGGTTTCATAAGCAGTCTGCAGCCTGCTGGCAGCTGGGCTGCAGATGAGGTCATTTCTAGGGGCGGGCCACAGATACAGACAGGGCATAACGTTGGACAAATCAGTAAAAACCCACTGAGTGTAAAGATAAATGACAGCCTGGGGTGACCACAGAGTGGTGACAATTCTGTCCCGGAGGCTAATGAGAGTCTGCATTGTTTCTGATTTGCGTTGTGTTACCTCACTGTTGGGGCAGCAATGCACTGCAGTATGCAGGCACAGAGGAGTTGAATGATGCTTGTGTGTGTGTCGGTGTGTGCATCCAGACTGGTATTACTATCAGCTCCGTGCCAGGGTGAGGGGAATGGCCTCAGTGCTATCTCTTGAGCACAGCTTGTTTACCTTAATGAACACTACTCAAACTCAACTCCAGCCAATTGCAAAGATGACATTTGTCTCTTGATGCTGCTCCAAAGCTAGAAGTCACCAAGAGATATGAATATACAAGAGAACAATGCTTCTCAGTCTAGTACAATGAGCATTTTTTGTGGATGCTTACATGTCTGCTTGTACTAGTTACACAATGACATCAAAAATTTGATGCCTCTTTTGAAATCTGATAAAAATATAATTTAAGAACTTCTTGTGATTGGTGTGTGGAAATTCGTTCGGTGTTGCCCATCTGCCGAGCCACTTAAACTGACATCTGCACCGGGAGACTCTTTCAGCTCTTTCCATGAAAGTAAAGACTTAATTTAATGTCAATATTCAACATGTCCCTGAAGAAGACTTATGCTAATACTGCTGGGGAGTAGAGCACTCAAATAATTTCATCCAGTAGCTAAAGCTTCTTTAAATCCCTCCAAACATGAATTTTTTGACCAATAGGAAAATAGTTAATATGATGGGAGTAAAACACCACTCCGTCCAATAGTCGAGCACCTCAGTTGTTAACCCAAATCTCTGAAATCCCTCCGCGAACGTTGATTCAGCCAATACGAGGACGGCTGCCGCGGCGCACAAGGACAAATGTCTGCCTGCAGGTCTATGGTGATGCGATGCTGCATAAGGCTGCGCCGTGGGATGCGTGTGACCATTACATCATGGCGAGTCCCTGACCGGTCCGCCCCACACACAATCATGTGACCACATGTCGACATCTCAGGAGCAGCACCGTGCTGATCTGATGATGACTTTTGCAGCAAGACGATTTCCCAGTGGCATCCCACCGAGTGTGCATCTTAATCCCTCTGTGAAGACTATTGTTAAGTGGAGAAAGTGAGCGCACAGTGTGAAGACTGTGTGAAGTGTGGCTATACTTGTCTTCCTTATTACTCAAGTGTTAATGTGAGTCTTTAGAGAATTCAGTATCTTCTCTCTTATTGTGGATTGTTTTCTATGTCACCTCTTTAACCTCTAGCCTCCCCACCCCCTCCACCCTGCACCCCGCTAAAGCCGATTTGAGCTCTTTTGCTCTGACATCACCATAGTCATCATCAGTTGGCATGGGACGTACCATTAGGTGAGTAACAGGGGGAGATTATGTTCAATGCAGAACACTGAAGTCTGGCTTTGGCATAAGAGGAAGTGAAAACCCACCTAAGTACTGAAAAATAGAAAGTCACTGCTCGGGGTTGTTTGTTTCAAGTTCCTTGAACACATAGCAAATGCTTTAAGAAACAGGAAGTGGAGTGACATCCCCTGGGTGCAGAAGGACGACTCCAAAACCCTCTGCATCAGCAGAAAAAAAGCTGCCATTTGCCCACAGGCTCACTGTCCATGTTTTTGTTCTGATTTGTTCTAAGCAAAGAGATCATGACCTTTGGATCTATGCTGACATGCTTCACATGTCAGAGCAGAGATAAAGAGACTCAAAAGAGGCAAAAGAACTAAGTGTGTGCACGAGAGAGCTCTGATGTCAGTGTCACCTCCCAGCTCCAAGTCCTTGATGACAAGATACCTTAGTGCAAAGGTCAAAGGTCAACAGTGGTAGTTTCCAACTGCACCACAAACCCTTCCGTTGTTAGGCCACTTATACGCCTGAGGTGTCAGAGTGACCTTCTGGGCCCCTGTTTGAAGCCACCTGAGATCTAAATGCAGGCTGTACACTAACAAGTCACATGGAAATATGATTCTCAGCATTTGATTCAACAAGAATACAAGTAAGTAGGTAGGAATTATCGATAATGTGTCCACAGCATTGTAGGCAGTTCTCTGGCATTTTGGCAGAGAAGAAAGTCTACTTAATCCATGGGATTTGTGCAAATTCTTCCGACTGGGATCCTGGCATCCTCCCCTGTTTCCCGCCTCATATTTCCTGTCTGTATTTTCACTGGGATTTACCTAATAAATGGGGGTAAAAAAGGGACAAATCTATTGCCGTAGATATTTGTTAAATAACACGTGGTTGTTTCAGGACAAGAAATGATTCAAACACAGAAATGTACTAAAACCATATATGTATCTACTCTGAGATTAAAAAATGTTGTATTTGCAAATACTACTTGAACATCTTGTAGCACAGCACAAACATGATGTCAAATGAGCGTCACAAACACAGGTGTTCACAGCCGTTCACATAACCAAACCCTGCCAGAGACACAAATACACTGTTGACAAGACGCTGGTGATTCACTCCCCATTCAGTCTTGACCACAAGACATAGGAACAGATAAACAGGAGGCTGTAAGTTTCCACTGGACCAACAACCATGCATAACTTCACTAATATACTGCAGAATACTATTTAGGCTGGATGTGGATTTCCAAAAAGTGTGTGTTCTGGAAATCCACAACATTTGGAAACTGTTTACGTTACTAGGAACTAAAAGCCTTAAGTGAAAACAAGACAAACCTTTACAAGCAAACAGATGCTATCAAATAAATAGATACATACTGTATACCCTAAAACACAAATTAATTTTTTACACCTGTTGTAAAATTGCTGGGAGTGTAGCCTAAAAAATAACACCTGTTTTATCAATGGAATGGAAACACATCCACTGGCTAAAACCCCCCATCCCAGGTCATTAGGACGACTTGTTGAAGGACTTTCCAGGTTGCGGAGTGTACCCGATACTGGCTGACATAACGTTGCATTAACAGATCATGTGGATGGATGATTCACATTCCCGTTAGGACACCCTTGTCATGATATCACTACAGCTGGGAAGCCCCAGTCTGGAAGCCCCCAAAAGTACCCAGAACTTCCCCCGGCTCACTTGATCTGACTCTGTTGACACTGTACAACCGGGTGGATAAAAATAACCCCCCAAGACGCCACGTCGGCCCGAATGACATGGGTCTCCATGGAAACCCGAGATGACAGGTTGTTGTGGGTCAGAGGTTGAATCTTAAGATAATCATGTGGCCTGAGGGACGTGGATGGGTGCCGGAAAGGCAGGATGGGCCAAGAAGATGGGGCCACTTGATCAGGAAGGCAGCTGGAGCAACAAGGAAAATCTACTTCGTTGAGAAAGTGTGTGTGTGTGTGTGTGTGTGTGTGTGTGTGTGTGTGTGTGTGTGTGTGTGTGTGTGTGTGTGTGTGTGGCAGAGAGACAGAGGGAGAGAGAGAGCACATGCCTCCTCTATATCCACTTGTCCTCTATTATCTCTCATTCGGAAATATACAGTATAAACACAGCCCTTGCAATTGAGCTTAAGTCCTTCTGTCATTAGGCTAGTGGGGGTTTTCTGATGGGCATTTCCAGTTATGTACTATCGGAAATAGAGGCAATTCTCCCCTCCTCTCTGAGGACACAACACGTCCCTCCCTTATTTGCTGCTCTTGGAAGTTTATGAAGTTTCCCATAGGGGAGGATGAAGCTCGCAGTAACCGTGTCATAAATTTGAAGATGCAGAGAAAGTGATTGTCAGCTTGTCCCACGTGTACCCACAGGGGTTTTCACAAGGTAAAAAAGGAGCTCTCTTCAGTCAATGAATAAATAATGGTAATTGGCTAGCAGTTTCTTTTCCCTTTTCTGGTACTTTATAACAATACAACATATAAAACTAATGACATCCCCAAAAAGCCTTCACCATAAGTTGATTTTTGTCTTAATCTAACAATGTTAATAGCCTAATAAAACTAAGAAGCAAGATAGTGAACATTGTATCAATGTCCTTTGTCCCTCTAATGTGGCAGTTATTTAATTTTTGTCATGAAACAGATTAATAACAGGTGAGAGGAAAGTGGAACAACGTGGAGTTGTGGGGTTACAGTAAATTAGGGACTAGCTAGAAGGTTGTGCTAAGGGGAAACCCTTGGCTACAAATGTCAGCTCACACACCAACATACCTTCATCCCTCCATTGCTGGATATTTTGAGCTTCTGTTTGTGACCCCACCACTGCTGCAGAGAGAAAGGAATCACATGTCCATGTTGTGTGACACATTTTGAACTTTTAGGGTCAAGGAAGAATTCAGAAATGTACAACCTTCACCACAAGCATGCACATAAATATGTCTGACAGCATTACCAAACAGTCAAACCCTGCAGCAAGTAGAAATGTGCAGAAATACGGCAACGATGTAGGTGGTTGCCAGTGAGGCGATATATTAATAGGAAAGAAGCTGGTAGAATTTTATATGGCCAGGTGCATCTAGAATGAAAAATTTCCCTGTGAATTTAATATTGATGCTATGTGAAGTTGTGTTTTAATTGTGTTTTATATCCATAATGAGACCAGTGACAGGAAACTGTTCATTAGGCAAACCAGGGTACGTATGAGTTTCCATCACCATCGCAATACATGAGAGAAGTACCATCAAAGCCTTAAAGGCAATAGATATACAGTGTACCTCTATCTATCCATTTTCTTGTTCAGCTGCTTTTGCGCTTTTCAGGTCATGGGTCTGGTTGGAGTCTCTCCCGGTTGGCTATGAGCAAGAAACGGGGTACACCCTGTGTGCATCACCGACACATCACGGAGCTACACAAAAAACAAAAAACTACTCACATCTACAGTGAATTTGGAATTATCAATTCACCTAAACTGCATGTTTTTGGAGGAAGCCGGAGAGAACCCATGCAGACACTGGGAGAACATGCAAAATGCACACAGAAAGGAATTGAACCTGAAACCTTTGTGCTGCAAGGAGGCAGCACTACCCACTGCGCCACCGGGCCACCCAGGGAGTAGACAATATTTCATTAATCCAAAAGGTCCACTAAATTGTAATGAATAGTATTTAAAATAAAAACTGAATAGAAATGTATGATAGTATTTAATGTGTTTCTTTCGTGAGAGTTAAAATCAAAATTAGGTCATATTTGAGAACAAAGATAAAAAACAGGTTTGACCCCTCTATCAGGTGATTTTAAAGTATACAGTACCAGAAATGTAAATGTCATCTCAAGGGTGACCCTTAGGCTGTGATAGTAGGTACTGTTGATCCTGATCTTAGTTTGGTTACTCAGTCCTGTAAAACTAGTGTGGGCTGAGGAGCATCAGCCTTAACAGACTACACTGAAAGTTAAATGGTTCAAGGTAAAAAAAAAAAAAGATTATTATTCACACAATATGCCTTTCATTGAAGTGAAATATGTTTCTAGAAGCAACAACACATTCACATAATTAATCTTTCGACGCGTTTTTCTTTTGAGTGGGCGACAAAACTGGGAGAAGGATTGATAAGGAGCCATTGCTGTAAAAAAAATTAAAGTTAAAGTTTACTGCATACAAACTGCAAAATAGTATACAATACATGGTGGTAAAGGGTGCTGAGCCCTTTTAATTTAGGTCTCCTCCCTCAATTGCAGGTTTAGCTTTAAATTACAGATATTACGTTATTACATGACATGAAATCTTCCTAAAATGATGATTCTTCTGTGAGAACATCAAAAGAATGTCAGCAACCAGAATGTCTGTTCATTAAAGACATTATAATTACTCCAAAAATATATATATACAAATCCTGACAAAGACCAGCAGACTGACTTTGCAAACAGGTTGTTGTTGTTTATTCACCCTAGTTTACGTGCCGCTTGTGCTCACAGGATTTCGTAAAGCGTCAGTGCGCAGCTGACATCCTTATGGCCTTTCAACCAAGTCATAGAAGCTGAAGGATTGATCGGGAAGAGAAGAAGGTTATGTGTGCGTACAGTCAGATAGTGAAGCAGACCATTGAAAGATCAATTGAAGAATCCCGGCAGATATGATTTCTTCCTTTAGGTAGTCCTGGAATGTTCCAGTTTCACCTCAAATTTTCAAAACATTTACCCATAGGGTGTTTTTTTTTCCTAGGAGAAGCCCTGGTATTGGGAAACACCTCACATGTTTCTCATAAAACCAGCACTATGTCAGATCACGTCTTTGAACCATTGTAAAAATACTTCTCTCCTGAGATACAACCTTTTTAAAATACCATAAACAGCAGCTAGAAAATGGGTCAAAAACCTTAAAGCCACCGTTCGAAATTCAAACACAGATGAACACACTATGAACTAAGACAATTTTAAGACATGAAAAACACAGATTTTAACAACCCCAGCTCAACCCTTCCATCAGTTCTAGCTCTATCACCTCTTCCTTCTAGATGTCTCAATAATGCTGCTCTGCATTTCCAAAGTCATATAAAGGGTGCAGAGAAACTGGGTCAAACGAGGACAAAAATGGCCAAAGAATAGTTCACTGGCAGGAGTTCTCATATTAATACTTCAAAGAAGATGGCTGTGAATGGAGTAAAAATATCTTGGGGGTCTTAAGAGCCATAGGTGTGAATGGCTGCGAGGTCGTAGGTTGTTTAGCACTCACACACACATACACACACATGCAGACACACTTTTGCCTTTCCGCTATTGTCTGCACCATTATAAATTCCTGTGCTGGGCTGCTATAAGGAAAGCTGACACACAGCTTCCATACATATGCAAATCTTCGATGCTATAAATATCGCTACAATAGATCAGAGAAATAGGAGACAAAATTAATACACAGTCTCCACACACCCATAAGATTTCATTATATTTATTCGTGTGATCACAGAGGAATCTACTCAAGATTCTGCTCACATATAATCCGGCCGCATTCGACTTAGCCTGGTTAAATGCTATGAGAGAATCCCCCTAAAGGTAATTTCACCATCCAATTTGCGAGCCACAATAGCTGAAGTGAAAGTAGGATGGGTAATGCCTTGAAGGCACCATCACTCTTAGCAATTATCCCTAGCTGTAAGGTATGATTGCTAAGGCCTCCTGGATGAGAGGTGTAAATAGGATGCTGTAAACAGGGTCCACTTGGCTAGATTTCGATGCGGCAGAGGTGATCGTGCGTCTGTGAGGTGTGCTCGTTTAATGGGTTGCAAATGCTAAACTTAATGGCTCATGTTGAGTAAAAATGTATGGAGCGCAAGTATGCCTACAACCATCCATCTCCCATAGCCTCATTCTTCTATCTCCCATTGGTCGAGTCCTCAGTCATCAGTCAAACGGGTCAAGGTTGCTAAATAAAGCACTGGCAAGCTTCCTCTATAGTCCCCCCTGGTTTAAGTGGGGTATAGTAGAATCCCAGCACCCACATAGGAGATGAACATCTTCCTCACCTTTGACCCTCACACCCCTCTCCCTGTACTCTGACCTACATTATGAATACAAAGGTGCATACATTTCTGAAAAGATTGCCACTATAGGGAGGCCTGCCAATGTGCAGAGTCTCTTGCTACACCATTCAGGAAATGATAAACAGGATAGCACGCATAAATCAAAACCACAATTGCTCCATTTATACTTTTATTGTGAACAGAGAACGAGCTTAACTACCAGTCCATTATACTGCTAGTCAGGGGCCGAATTTTTCTATTGAGTGAAGTCCAGGACAATCACAACTGCACATTAGTCATCCATCCACAGGATGATGTGAATAAAAGAAAATACTAAGAATCCACAGGGTCCAAGAAAACAAAGCCGAGTCACTACCTGTCCACATGAACTCATCTCATCACTGTTCCTGATAATCAGGAACTGTGATTAGATGAGTTCATGTGAAGGGATGGTGGGATGTCAAAGAAGGTTTGGGAGTTGATGAAGGAAAGAACATGATATACCTACCTTTATCATATCACTATATTTAAGCCAAATGAGATATTCATGGTACCTCGAGGATGCACCCAACAGATTGAAAGAGTATGGTTTCATATGTTGTTGCATCCATTTTAAAAAAGCATGTGTTAATGAGTTATGTTTTGCTTGCTATATCGTCCTGATCAAGATAGCAATCAGAAAATCCCATCCTATTATTCAACTAAAATGTAATCAGACTGTCGTGTCATGCCAACTTCAAACAGCACACTGAATAAACTTTGCTTTGAATGTGGACTTTGGATTTTGCCCTCCAGCAGGATAGATTAATTTGAATTTACGTGTTATGTGTGTGTGGTTCACATGTGCTGCTGCTACTATGTGACAGCAGACTCATTTAATCTGGGATTCCTGTTCTGTACGTTTCTTAATTTGGATATATTTCATTTATTTTATGTATTTTATTACACTGTCATCACCTTCCATTGTGATTTTGCACAAATGGTCCTTTCTATGTAATTTTTGTTGCCGTTTCCGTCAGTTTAACCCGAATATTATCTAATTAATACATTTTAACATGATAATTTGCTAAAATATAAAGGTAGACATGATGAAACATTGCACCTACTAAGCATATGCATATTTTTAATGTCACTGAGGTTACAATGATGCAAGCGATATTATGTCCTTGTGCATATCACAGTGACATTTTGGTCCTCTTTCCAAGCTATATTTCATCAACAGGACAAGTATTGCTCAATTCTACATCTGTTACCAAAACAAGGTCTACAGTGTTTAGTCATTAGATTTCAAGCAGAGATTGTTTCGCTGTGATGTTCATAATCATCCCAAATTTGAAGAGGCCTGTTTTCATTAATTTTACACTGATGTGGCAAAAGTCAGCAGAAAATTCTAAAAGCTTTTGGAGTATCTTGGCACAATGTTGCTAAGTGAAATAAAATACACAAATGTATTATCTTAAGAGAGAAAACAGCATCAAGTATAAACAAGAATCAATGAATAAAACAGCAAAATTATTTAATATGCTACAAATGGAAATACCATTTACAATCAGTTTTGTGGAGCTTTAACGCAACCATCTTTTCGTTTCTCATCATAAAATCTATATACACAATACATACTGCTCAGAAGACTGCAGACGTGTGTTTCTTTTTTTTTCAGTCATACAGTTCTGATGCTGATAAATATATCAATAGATTTAGTGTTTGATTTATTTTTGGTTGGAACATGGCATCTGGCTGAGATTTATAGAAGCGAATTCTACCAGAACAGACCCGACACTTCACCAAGTGAGCAAATTTTAATATAATTTAAATTAGGATAGTGTTGCTGTTCGTTTTCTAAATATTTAGGTGCGTTATTTCTGTGAGCTGGATAATTTAGAGAACGTAATGGCGTGACAACTGTGAAATGGTGAATGTTTTCCACATTAGTGAACAAGAATCAAGATGGTGAGAGAAAATTTGGTTGTTTTGTAAGCTTTTCTAAATGCATCAATGACACAAATAGTTGTTGTTGAGACAGAACCTCAGATTCGGTAAACATGTGAGTGCTTGGCTGCGCAGGGCAAATAAAAAATAATGTGGGTTTAAGGGATTAAACCACATATGGAGACAATGATGTAGAGAAGTAGATATACACATTCATTCACACACCCAGACGCTCCCTCACCTCACACTCCAGGACTATTACATTCACATAAAATGTACATACGCATGAACGCATCCATATCCTGGACTAAAACTGTCCCTCGGCTGGCGACAACTGAGCACCAGTCTTTGGTCACTGTGGCTTCTCGCTCTGATTGGTCGCTCGTGCGCTGGCCTCTGGGGACCCACGTGGTAGCGAAGATGTGGCGGCTGCTAAGAGACCGAGTCACAACATGTGATGCACTCTGCTCACAACATCATCCATGCACACCAGTGACAGTTACAAAAAGACGGGCAGACAGAGTCAAGACTGACCCTTCACTCCCATTTCCAATCTAGTTGAGTCTTTTTTAACATTTTGCTGCTTTGCTAGAAACCTCCTGAGGAAAATGTTTCACTTGTGTCATCCCTTATGTTGTGTTTGCAAAATCCAACTGCTTTTTCTGAGAGATAATTCTGAGGTCAGTAGAAAAATTAATCTTGGATGAAAAGTACAAAATGAATAAACTCTGGTAAACCCTCCTAGACCAGTGGTTGAGTGTGGCAGTTTATACTAGAACTTGGAAACAGTTAGTTACTGTTACTGACCTTTGGATTACGTCTTAATAACCTTGGAGTAAATGCAGAATATCCCATACATATGACTTGATGATGGGGACCAGGAGGATGAATTTCAGAATGAAACTGTATGTTCAACAGAACTAGCAGCATAGATGAAGGGATATTTGCTTTGTCTTTGTTTGACTCATATGTTTTAAAAGTCACCATCATCACAACCTGTTAGACCCCAGGCTTATTTGAGGTTGAGCCACGCCCGAACACTTAAGAAAAATAAATGAAGGATAACTCTGCGAATGCAAACTACAGAAGCATAACTTTGGTTTCTCTCATATGTATCAATTTCAATGACTAAAACAAAAATTATGCTATTTGGTAAGTAATGACACATTTTTACATATTGTCTTAAAACCTGTGAGGTGTGGTCAGTGCTATACATTTTCCAACAACCGTAGTCGAGACCCTTCTGGCTCCACAACAATGGTTGATGGTGGTGCCAGGGGGTGTGAAAGGGGGTTGTTGAAATGCGAGTTTCACCGAGCCGTTGTTTGCTTATGGGTATCATTAGCATGAGACACTTCACCTGGGTTAATCTGCTGAGTTGTTCTTTTACTTATCAGTGTTCAGTGAAGGTCAAAAATTGCAGTGCCCCCTGCACAGGGACCGGTAGGTTTAAATGGAAAAGCACAATCCATACCTGCCCCAATTCATTCATAAAAGGCCTTTCTTCAGAGTTAGCTCTCAAACTCTACACCACGTTCATGTTGTACAGTAAGTGACACCACTATTAGTTACTTAGTAACCTAACAACTCTGTTCCACAGTATCAAAATCTCCAAATATGGTTACTCCTTATTTTTGAGTAATTCAAAAAGACATTTACAAAGTGTGAAAACAAAAAGTTATGATTTGGGGCCAGACTATTTCTTGGCCTGATGCAGCGACTCCTTTTATTGTTAGAAGACTCTCATTGCTTTGTAGTGTTGGTGTAGTTTCTCCTGTACAAGGTCATCTAAAAGAGATTTGCAATCTGTACTAATCTCCTTCGTTGGGAAGTAATGAAAATTAAGAGCATAAAAACACAGAGGTAAGGTTCAAAGAGAGAGAGAGAGAGAAGGCGGCACACATTTCCTATTTCTCCTTCCATCCAAACAAGCCTGTCACAGCTGCAATTATGGGAAGGAAACCATGTATTTATAGCCGGGCGAGGATCAACGGCAGAACAACTAGTTGTGTGGCACGGGAGGCGGATATATTTAACACACTGTGATGTCAACACGTGGCTGGTATGTTTCCATGGTTTCTCCTCCGAGACAGGGCGGGCACTTCTTATCAGTGTGGCACAGAGACAGACGACGGTATGAAGGAGAGGAAGGCGGAGACAGACTGACAAGACTATACAGATTGATAAATAGATAGATAGGTAAGGAGGTAGACAGATTGACTGAACTAAAAGGGCAAGAGAACTAAGAGAAGATAAAGAAACAAAATTTTATCATAATAGAAAAGCTATATAAGACTGTTTGACTCATACGTCATTTTGGAATCTTGAATAGGACTAGCTATAAAAGCTTCAGGTAGGACACATCCATAATGAACTCCTTACCACTTTCCTTTCTTCCGTTACTCCTGCTACATCCTCCTTTCAATCCCCCCACTCGTATCTGAGACGCTATCTGATAAAGGTTAAAGAGACTTTTGGCTGGCAGCACCATCCGTCTCCAGCTTATTTTGCACCTCACGGTCTCCACGGCAATAATACTTTTGCCTATGTGCTGCACCAGAGTCGAGAAGACTCAGAAATTGAGAGAGAGACAGGGAGAGAGAGAAAAAAGTTAATCAGTCAACTTCTGCCAACTCTTTATTAATGTGTTTGTTGTTTTCAGTCAGAGGGTTGATCATAACGATTCACCATTTGAGAATGATTACAAAAGAAAAAAAAAACAACACATCATCGACAGCTTGCGCCAACAGTGAGAAAATATCCCCTGGGAGATAATTCATGGAAATGCGGAAAAACTTGACTCATGCCTGCTGTTGCTTCCATTTCCGACTCATAAATCTAAAACACCATCTCTGCAGAGTAAATACTGATAATGGGAACGGACGGAGTTGATGCACGCGAGTATACATACAACACAAAGCTGACTACAGTAATGAACCTGAGGTGTTAGTTCCCTTTAGGTAGATTCAGCGAA
Organism: Antennarius striatus; assembly: GCF_040054535.1. Classification (NCBI taxonomy): domain Eukaryota; kingdom Metazoa; phylum Chordata; class Actinopteri; order Lophiiformes; family Antennariidae; genus Antennarius; species Antennarius striatus. The sequence goes on from NC_090797.1 coordinate 5,248,998, forward strand.
AAAACAGCTTAGGGTTCAACAGCGTGAAAATTTAAATAGGCCTACCGTAGGTGTCAAGGCTAATGTCATGCCTGCACATTATGTATTATATAATGCCTCAGTGACAGATCCCGGAGACTTCAAGCCAAGGCTGTGTTATCTACAATAGCACAGAGGATTGTGTGGATTTAGCTGGAATGGGCAATAAACTCGGTAAGAGAGTCAGCAAGGCCAAGAGAGTAGGACAGAGATGGTTCCAGGAAGGAAGAGAGAGAGAAATAAAGCCTAAAAAATGCGATTAGCCAAAGCTCCTTAACCTAACTGGTTTCATTAGGAAGGCGCTCCACGGGATGAGAGGTGTCATGGATGAAGACGCTCAGCCTAAAGGAGGTGCTACAGCAGCAAAAACAGCGAGAAGCAAGAGCTGAAGGGAGATTTGTGACTGGAAAACAGTGACAAGACACTTGTGGAGCATGACAAAGGTTAAAAAGGTGCAGATTCTTCAGAAAATATCACAATAGACAGCAGTTTTTAATCAATGACAATCTGGAGAACTACTAAATAGCTAAATAAATACTAAATAGCTGAAACAATATTATATTGTATACATTTTTGTTTTGGCTCATGCCAATGAAATGACTAAGAAAAAGATTCAGTCATATGAGAAATAAGATTAGTAAAGTGGCAAAAGGATATAATGTCTCCAGTTGTACGCTCTGGGAAAAAAAGCTGACGTTTGCAGTTGTTTCTGTGTGCCACATATGAAGCTATCCTTCTTTTCCTTTAGGCTTTACATATGAAGCTATCATGATCATCTTAATTTAGCATAAGGACTAGGATCAAGAGCCTGGCTCCAGCCAAAGATGACACAATCCACCTACCATTACCTCAGAGGCTCTCATTTATTTGCAGGGAGGTTCGTGTGTATGGTAAAGAAAGCTCCATCATCATCTCAAGGCACTCAAGGCAACTTTTGCACTCCAGGTTTTGTGTGAATCAAAGACTCTAAAATTAAAGACTTAACATGTAAGTTAATTGGCAGCAGAGATTAATTTTGGGAGAGAGCAAATTCTTTCCCACTGTTTCCAGACTCCTTGCCAGACTAAGATAAGCTAAACCAATCTGCTGGCTGAAGATGCACACAGACATGAGAGTAGCGATGATCTTCTCTCTAATCCTGCTTGGCAACAATGGTAATAATAATAATAGGCATATTTCCAAAAGCCTACTCCTTAAGGCATTGCCAGATATACAATAATGTTAGGGAGCTTGAAAGCAAAAGTAGCCATTTTCTGAACAACTAGTCTATTCTTTCCACAAAGATTTAGAGGGCAAGTTCATGGATGATTTATCTTTGTGTCAAAACTGAAGCCAAATGCCCCAAGCAATAGTTCCAATGCCCATTTAATCAACCTGACCATACTCCAACCAAAGGGGACAGCCTTCAACTCTTGAAATGTCAAGTTATCTCCACAAAAGGCCCATTGGTGCGACCTGGGTCAAATCTGCCTGTTGGCATGTTGTAAAACGCCTTTCCAGTGTGGTGCAGTAACAAATGATCAAGATAATGTAGACACACACGTTTTTACATGAATTTTTAATTCATAATGACAACCAGAAGTTCTTAAAAACTTTACAAGCATTATTGTGATTGCTTCCCCGACCCATAACTATCTTTTCAGCTCTGAACTTCATTTCTAATTACAATCTCCTGTTCGGTACTGGGGACATAATTCTCATACACGACCACATCACAGAGGTTGATGTGGTCGTGAATGGAGGAGGGCACGGGAAACATGGGAAATAATGGACAAAATGTAATAACAACCCAAACGTACAAACACAACTAAAAGCGTGACATTTAGAAGTAATAAACTGACAAAGCACGGAGACGAAAACTGGATATAAAGGAGGAGAGTTCAAATGACTGAATGAGCGTGGAGTGAATGGATGTTGGGGAGCAGCCATGGTGAGTGATTCACATCTATTTTCCTCCAGCAGGCAAATGTAATGCAATGTCAAAAAAGAAAAAAAAAGCAGAGATCTCAAAATAGTTTCTCCTACATTATGTATGCGTGTGTGGTTTTCTTCTTCCCCATGAGACAAAGGGCATGCATCAAGGGCGTTTTATTACGAGACACGTGAGTCCCATGTGCTGTTGCACAAAAATAGATCATAAGTCTTCGAAGTTCAAGCTTTGATTCATCAAAGTGGATCTATTCTCCTAAAAATGTTGGTCCATAAATAAAACACTGGAGAAGTAGAAATGAAAGAGTGACGGGAATTTTGAATTAAAGAGGTTGAGTGACAGGAACCCTGACGGATGGAGGTTAATGGATAAACCAATTATGTATTTACAGGAATGATTCAGTTATTCATTGGCCTTTGGAATGTCAATGCATGCACAGAAGGAGACGTGAGTTCATAAATGCAAACAGGCTAAAAGTAAATCCTTTGAAAATTTTGAAAGGATGTTATGATGCACAATAAAGTAGCATATGAACTTAAATACCCTTTATTATATTTAATTAATGCTATCCACTCAAAATGTTCTTTCCACGCAGGTGAGTTAAGGTGAAACAATAATTTGGGTGTGAGGATGGTAGTTTGTCAGCTGTCAGATAGCACACGGCTAAATGAGTTATGTAAGCATGTTGTTAAAGACAGCGGATAATTGAGCTGATGAGATGACATTTGGACGCTAGAGACAAGGGTGTGATGCGAGCGAGGGAGAGGTGTGTGGTGGAAAGAGATGTAATTACTTTGTATGTTACAGAGGAGGAGAGGGAGTGAGGGTAAGGTCGGAGTGTTAACGCTGGCGTCATCTTACAGTCTGGTGTAAAGAGACAAAAATATACGCTGTTTCGCCGTAGCTCAGAATAACTGTACTGTAGAGACCTTGAGTATTGCAGAAAGTTTCCAATGGAAACCAGACATTCAAGTGGATGTTTACAAGTGCGGATGCCGCTAAAGACTATTTTCATTAAGGTATTTGAAGATGTGATTCATGCTTCTACATGTTTTTGAGCTGAAAATTGAATAATGCACTTTGATAAAAGGCTTTGGTACCTTTTTTAAATCACTGTGAACCTTGCAAGGCCGACGCTGACACAGTGTCAGTCTTTTGGGACGTGTCTACACAAGGAAAAACACAGCTCTACGTGATGATCAAGGCTCATTATTCACCATTATTGTTTCATAACACCCCAGTAAACATTGTTAATTTCAATACAGTTCAGACTTGTGCTTTTGACAGCTGTAGAAGAAACACCAAGCTGCTTTCCTCCCCTTGATAATGAATCCATGAAAACAGCAGGGCTATGGCTACCTACTGACAGCCTACCGCCCACATACACAGGCAGTGTCTCTGAGCAGCTAGGGCTGCAGGTTATTGGAAATCTGACACTGGTACATTTTTTTTATTTCTGCCACAAACAGTGCAATACAATAAATAGTTGATTTTTCACCGGATGACTTTAATAGCTCTATTTGGAAAGAATGAATCATGATAATACTTTTTTTTATCTTGAGTTTGACATGTTTAATAGGTTGTATGGACACTACAAAAACAGACCACAACTTAGTTCAGCAGTCACCAGGTAAGGTTTGATATTAAATCAAACTAACACAGTAGAGTTTATGTCCTTTGGAATGTGTGCATCCCACAGTCTCAGAGTTATATCCACTTGGTTTGGAAGCACCTTTTATTTCCCTCCACTGTTTAAAGATATGTCAGTTACAAAGCAGTTCAAAACTACAAAGACAAAGACAAACAATTAATGCAGATCCCCAAAAAGCAGCTCTATTAAGTACAAAGCCTTCAGAGAAACAATATTTAACCACAAGCTGCTACGACTCTGAAAAGACGGACTGAAAAATCCATACCGGTCCCCCTGCAAGCACAGTTTTCTTTACACTACATCTGTAGGAAACATTTTCGTCATCAGTTAAAAGACTTTCAATTACGGTACCTAGCAAGTAAGCACTCTTATCCAAACAGCAATAGCAAATTGTGTCTGTGTGTGTGTTAGCACAATAAACATTAAGATGACAATTAAAGCAAACACGATGCCACATGGTGAGTCTTGCTTTTTGTTTTGTTATTACAGTACGTAATCCGAATCATGTTATAAAACACACTGTCAACATATTAGGCTCTGTAACTGTCAGCCTTACATGCTGCATTGTTTGAATATTCTTTGGGAAAAATTGGTTTCATTATTTGCACACAAATGAGAATAATGCTCAAAAATGACTCACGACTAGTGAGATCAGCGGGTCGCAATGAAAACATTCCAAAATCATAAGCATGTGAGCTGTGACTCCTTATGAGCACTTAAGCTATGAACTGCCACTGGTCTGTAACAGCGTTTCCTCACACTAATCTCCAGCTCTCCAAGTGCAATTTGTCTTGAAAAATGTCTTGAAAATCATTAAAAACACACAAATACAGCCAGCAAATTGCCTGCTGACCTCCAGCCTCCCGTGACGTGTGCACTGCTTCGAGTTTCCTGGTGACTGATGGTTCAGTTTCACCGATGCGGAAAAGTCTTGCCAATCTACAGGTTAATGATAATGATAAATGAAATTACAGCAGAGCAGAGGCGGTGGACGCACACGTTCACATATTCAATGTAATGACAGCTCCTGCGGGGGAGACAGACACCCTTTACGGTTACAATGATGACCCACTCTCGCTCGACAAACCCTACAGCACACGTGATGAAGCCTGACGGATGCTGACGTGACGAATAAATATGCAATATGCAAATTGATCTGCTTGTGCACACAAAATTACATCTGCATGTACGCTATGCATTCACGACATGCATGGTGCTTGCATAGAAAGCGTGCACGTTGACACACAGCAACTGGGGCATGTGAATATTTGTTTGCATAACCCTCATGCATACGCACACGCACAGACACACATACACACGCACACGCACACACGCTCAAAGCATACATTTATTTTTCCCTGCAAGCTTTCAAATTGATTTATCCATTTGATGCCCACTGAAGGGTGAAGTCAAATGGACCTTTAATGCTCTTGGCTAATCTCCCACTCTCACACACAAACACACAAACGGCACAGCTGAGTATGAAATTATGTTTTGGTCAAAGTGGCCTCATCAGTGAGCGGAGCAGGCTCATTCTGAAATAAGACCTTAATATGAACAGATGAAGGAGAAACTAAGAGGATAAATAAATAGATGGAGACTGCAGTATGCAACTGAAAGAAACAACAGCATCCCACTTTGTCAGTCTGTGTCAGACGATTTGCTTTAAGGCATAACACTTACAGAGGAGTATGTGAGCAATGTTGTGAGTAGGAACAAGTGAGATGTAAAATAGTCTGAACATAATAAGCATCATTAGCAGTGGTGTGATAAAACATAAGGAGGCATGCACAACCATCAGGTCCACTCATAGGTGAGCACCACATTAACTGCAAAGTTTTCTTTTGCAAGGTTTCTTACTTTATTGTGCGCAGAAGAAGAGAAAAATACCAAGAGCATCAGTATCGACCCAGAATTTCCTATTAAGCTCCTCTTTAAAATCATTTGACCAAATATAATTCAGATTTGATTTCATTAAAATCCCAGGGAAGATTGAAGATCTTCCTCTGAACTACAGGGAAACCGATGCAAGTAAATGTGTTGTTTGTAAAGTTTATTCAAATGACTACTTGTTCTAAATATTAGACATATACCTACACCAACCATTCACTTAATGACCTTAAGTACTTCTGTGCATATATGTGCATGCCTAAGTACGTGCATACAGTATACAGTAGTACCTCAAGATATGAGTCTAAACTGTTCTGTGACTGAGCTCGTAAGTCAAACAACCCATAAGTAAAACATTTCCCCATTCCAAATAACAAAAATGGTCCAGCCTTATAAAAAACCCTCCAAACTCCTCTAATTATGAAAAAAAATTATTATCAGCCAATAGACATGCATATTTTTCCTGTGCATTATTAATATTATATGTATGTTACATAAATAATGATAAAAAATGAAAAGAAATGTAAAAGTCACTATCACCATGGGCACTACGTCTTTAGTTTGTGAAATAGAATCTAGCATCCAGTCTCAGCTGATGTAGTATCCATCTGCTAACTAGTGGTGGTGTCCTGAAGAACCAGATTTTCCTTGTATGTTGAACAAAATATTGTCAGAGTGACAGCTCGTATCTCAGCATACCACTGTATGTGTGTGTGTGAAATATAGTGAGATATGCAGCGAGTATTATCCCCGAAGGGGCAGTCGGATGTGATTTTAATCACATGTGAAAACCACACTGAGTCGCAAAACACCCACAATCTTTCGAAGCTCGCATTAGATTCCGGAGAGAGGACCATTGAAATTGTGTGTGAACACATGCAGAGACAAGTTTACAGATGAATTCAGACATGCAGCCCATTCTGCCTTCCCTTGCTATCTCTCAGAGGTAGAAACCTTTCGTGTGCCATGTGTTCAATGGAATTAGTGGAAAGCTCTCTGCAAGCTAACAATAAAATAACAATCTAAAATGTAAATGTTACTGACGCGTCTTTTCTTCATCAAGGCTGCACATACTGTTTCCTTTCTCTTAATGCACCTCCATTGATGTGCAGTCACAATCAAACTCAGGGTGGAAGGTAATGTCACTGCATTTTTTTTCTTTGGTCGGAAAATTCGATATCTACTAAGACGTTTGGAGACTCTGCAGCCTGGTTTTGGTGGTGCTACATGGCGCAGTAATGACTTCAATCTGGACGGCATGTTGATGTAGTGAAGGTTGGGATATGCTTCAGACAAGCTAATTCACCCAGAATGTTATCCGACCACGTCTGAGTGTTTACATAAGTGTTTATAGCTGTAAAGCCCAGCTATCATAGACACAAAGTTTTCTTTTTTCAAGTAGGGATAAGGGCACAAGCTTTCCGACAGGGCTTCCTCAAAGGCATTCATGGTGTTGCTCTCATTGAGACAAAAATTAGAACAAAATTCACAGATGTAACCATGTTTGAAGTCTCTCTGCCAACACTGCAAAAAAATTGGTGCAAGACTCATTATATTTTAATGGTAGAAAGGTGTGAAGGAAGCAGGTTTCATATATACTTCAATAGTGAGAACTTTATTTGAAGCACACTAACAACTTTTCAGCTTTCAATCCACTTCTTTATTCTTTTTTATTCTAGTTGTCTTCTTTTAAAGTATTTATAGGCATCTGCTTCAGGCTTGGTTACTGATGATCAAGCCACATATTCCTACTATTATTATAACTGATATCAATATCATTATCAATTGTCAGTCCTAACCCTCCCTCCCTCTCTCATCCTAGCCGGTCGAAGCGAAGGGCTGCCCACCTTGAGTCTTGGATCTGCTCAAGGTTTATTCCTGTTTAAAGCAGTTTTACTTGCCTTTCTTCCATGTTCTTGCTCATGGGGGATCATGGGTCTCTGTAGGAAAGACAGTTGGCCTTGACGGCTTCTCTTGGAAAGTGCTTCGATATAAATTATGTTATGATTTGGCGCTATATACAAGAACTTGATAGGTGAATTGGTGAAATTGTCCGTAGGTGCAAGTGTGTGTGTGTGAGCGGTTGCTTGTTTTTCATGTGGGCCCACGATGAGTTGGTTTTCTCATCGAGGATGTACCCACCGCCTCTCACCCAGGGAAGACGCTTGAACTGAATTGAAGATTCACTTGAAAAATGATCAAATATTTTAGTTATGCTTCTTTACAACATTTTTACAATAAAACAATGAACTGATTGATCAAAAATGATCGGATGATCAATAAAAATAACTAAATTAGTTGCAGCAGTTTCTGATGTGATGAATATTTGCTGTTAACAATAAAAGTTTATGCTCAAAACAGAGAATTTCTAACATAATCTCAAAATTCTCAAGGAAACAATTCTTTTAGTGGCTTTCGTGTTGACTTTTCCTCCCTTATCCACACTTGATTTCCCCCTTTCTCACTCCCTATTCGTCTCACTCTCTTCTGTTCTATTCTCTATTCTATTCTTCTATTCTCTCTCTCTGTCCTACCTGCACGCTCTTGATGGTCAAGCTGACGCAAATGTCAGGCGAGAGGTGGATGTGAGAACTGAGCAAAGTCAGAACCAATTTTTATCATCTACTCCCACAGTCCCACTGACATGGCTCTCATTTCCAGACCGTTTCCAATCTCCACCACACATCCACCCGCGGGTGGTACAGGCTCCTTTTAAAATGTAATCTGTTATGGATTACTGAGCACCCGCTTGAGATTTGACCCAGCAATATAATCCTTTGTGTAGATCTAACATAATCTGATTTCTCTCAATTACTTTGTCTCCAAAATACATGGAACATGACGCAAAATGAACAATGAATTCTGTTCAGAAACTCATTTGAATAGCACATTTCTCATGTAAATCACTACACACTGTATGCAATGATACGCAATCACAAGATACAACATGATTATAATCTCCCAGTCTCTGATACAATATTTTTTTATTATGTTTTTTACACAAACACATACTG